>NC_084858.1:5521390-5831399 GCF_951802175.1 Populus nigra | reverse complement strand
TTCTTCTCACCAAAAACTATTTTTATCAGCCATTCCTTTTCTTCAACTTTTTTTCTGCCATTGCTAACCTTTAAAATTTTGTTTGTGAATTTGTTTTTAATATTTTTTTTCTGCTGGAAAATATTATACGAGGATGTCGGAATATTTTGAAGCTCATATAACCAACATCCTCTCATTAGAGGCTTGATCTTGATGTCCGAGATATGCTGCAAGATCATCGTGACGTAAAGCAAAATAAAGGCAATTGCTTGGAGATCAAGAGTTCATGACAAGACACGGAGTAAACACTTCTCAGCTAAAAACGATCACACATTCTTGATCATGCTCCCAAATGCTGCCACGTCTTGAATTCAATGATTAACCCGAATATTGTGTGATGGAGGGTATTTCCGTCTTTTAAGCTAGCCGACCAACAGCCCATGTTAAGATAACGAGAATGTGATATTGTTCTTTATGAGAGTACCTAACGGCGCTTTCTGAGATGGCAGAATCTTATAGGTCGGCATAAATCTAAGGACAGCAAACTCAGCTGCTTGATTAGTGCTAGGCCTTGATGCTAGACAAGCGGTTATTCCGGGGTTATGTATCGGACGGGCCCACTAAAAGAAGGACCCACATAAACGGGCCCACTTTTGTGGGTCCAGAAGGTTCATGGAGGATCTGCCGAAACCTTTATGGGGACTGCATGAACATAGGAGGGTCCACTCTAGAGCAGGCAGGGACGTGGAAGGGGCTTGGTGGCTTTTGTATGGAATCTATAGATTGCTGAGTGGCTCGCCAACTTGACAATCTATATAAAGAGTTGTTTGGAGTATAGTTGTGATTTTTTTAAAAGTATTTTTTATTTTTTTAAAAAATATTTTTGATATTAGCTCATTAAAATGATTCGAAAACATCAAAAAAATATTAATTTGAAGTAAAAAAAAAAATAAAAAATTTTCAAAAATACTTTTGAAACGTAAAAACAAATAAGATTTAATGGTTTCTTTCTAGAGAATAGAGAAATACAGATACCTTTAATGATTTGGATGTCTTGGACTCCCATTTGATTGGAGAATGGTGAAAGAATGGATGAAGATTATGAGCACCGATGTATTTTCGATGATGCCATGCTTTTAAAAGGAATTATTTTTTATTTTAAATTAATTAAAAAATAAGTTTTTTTACTATTTATAAACTATTTTGATATGTTGATATCTAAAATAATTTTTTTAAAAAAATAATATTATTTTGATGTATTTTTAAATAAAAAGAATTTTGAAAAGCAATTCTTACTACAATATCAATTATTATCTAAAAAATTAGATGTAATTTTGTTTTACAAAAAGATCAAGGATTCTTTACTTGCATTTTTTTTCTAATATAAGGCTAATTGACTTTCATCTTTTTAATTTTTTGTGATCTTCAACTGTTCAAATATATTAAAATAATTTTATTGACATCAATACTTTGTAAAATACTAAAAAAATCAATTTAATATATTTTCAAACTAAATACACTTTTAAAATACACCCAACATACAATTCAAAATACAACAACATCGAACGCCTTCTCAAGTAATAACTATTTGATTTTATAATAATAGACTTGAAAAGGAGGAGACATGATAGTCTATAATAAAATTAAAGTTTTAGATTTGACTCACTCCACTTTGAATGATAATAAGAAAACTTGTCATTCCACTCCAACTATTGTTCATTTTAAAAATAAAAATGTGCATGGAACACAAACATTTTATGATGTATCAATATATTTTTGATATGTTTGCTTAAAAACCAATAATTAAAAGAGCCAAGAGCATGGTAATGACCTAATATATCTAGACTTTGCAGAGTGTCAAGCCCTGATGACATGAGCTTAGCTTACTTCTAGATCTAATATCCTTGGATTTAGCTATATGTTGAGCCTAATTACATGTGGTTCTGGTAAGATGTCAGTTTCAATATTTCTAGGTTCAACTACGTGCTGACCTTAAGTGCATGTGGGTCTGGAAAAGTTCTAGACTCAATATCATTGAAATCAACTATGCGTTGAACCCATATGCATGTGAGTATGAAAAAGTGTCATACCCAATATTTATAGGATCAACTACGTGTTAAGCCCACATGTATCCGGGTTTGACAAGGTGTCAAACCTAGTATCATTGAGTCTAGTTACGCATTGAATCCATATGCATGTAGGTCTAACAAGGGGCCAGGCTTATTATTCTTGGGTCCAGCTACACATTGGGCTTAAATACATGTGAGTGCGACAAGGTGCTAGATGCAAACATTCTTAGGTTCACCAATGTGCTGAGCTTAAGTGCATATAGGTCTGGTAAGGTGCCAAACTCAACATCCTTAAATTCAGCGACGCACTAAGTCAAAGTGCATGTGAGTTTGGTAAGGTGCTGGACCCAATATCATTGCATTCAATTATGTGCAAAGCCCAAATGCATATGAGTCTAGCATCATGCCAGACCCATTACCCTTGAGTTTGGAATCTTTCTAAACTAAATACATATAGAGTTGATAATCTTTTTAGGCCCCATAGTAGATCACACAAATTTTTTTGTGTATTCTTATGTCTGTTAGCATAAAATATTAAAAGTTAAGAATAATCATCTCTCAACATCTATAGGTGTATAAAAAGTCTTCTAAAGACCTACCATATTTTCATTAACATTAATATTGTGTAAGAGATATATATCCCTTATTAATATTTTGTAAGGAATATTTATCTCTTATTAATACTGTCAGGAGAAAAATACATTCCAACCCCTCCATTTAAGTAACATGACAAAGTGCATAGGCTGTATATATACCATCTGAACTATCCAGGTAAATAGTTTACACCTTTTCTATTCTCCAAGTATCCATACTCTTATTTTCAGAGTATTTATCATACACAACTAAGAATAAACACTATTGTTTTTAGAACTTAAAACTAATTCTCTAACTTATTAAAATTAATTACTAAAAATTATTTTTTATCATAGAAGGGTTTCTAAATCCCATCAAAAGAAACTATTTTGCTGATGTAAGGTCTTCTAAACGTTGTAGTGAGGAATATTGAAGGGAAATACTAAAAAATCTCATTTCTAAACCTATTGAATTTTTGTAACATCATCATTTTATGAATTATCTGAAAGTACTAAAAGAAATGGAATATATATGTTTATATATATCCGGTGCTTAAATCATACAATATTATAGCCAGATTGAACATGGAGGGATGCCGAGACTTCTGAATTATTAGTTTCGGTTGTTCAAAATTGGAGCAATGTAGCGACCGCGAAGACTCTTCAAGATTCTTAATCATCTACTTTTCAACCTTTTGTTTTCATTGTTCAAAACCTACTCTTCCATACTTTTGATTAGATATGCCCGCCAAGGGAGACCTGTCGCTCTAGACATAATGCATGTGCGTGCGACTCACTAGACATGCCATTTGTTGCTTACTGCACACTAGCAATATACAAATTAGCCATGACAAACTCCCTGTGGAAAACTCAATTTTGCAACAGCCAACAGAAACGATGCGTTTTCCTTCCATCCCTGCCTTGTAAAGAAAGGAAGAGCCACCGGGTCCCTTTGTGGGTCCGAACACTTGTTCCCAAAGTCCTTACACGCACCCCAGGAGGTCTTTTAATACGGTTCGGTAACGTGTTAGTTTTTATTTTATTATAGAAAAAAAATATATTTTATTTTTTAATAAGTTTTTTAACGAAAACAAAAGGAAGTTTTATTTTTTCTTTTCAAACTTGATCTTTTAGAACAAAAAATAAAAAAAATAAAATAATATCACACAAATCGTTTTAAAAAACTACTATTTATATGTCAAAGAACCATCTCAATCCAATAGTTTAAACTGTTAGGTAAGGTCTCTGGATATGATTTAAATTATTCTATGACATTATAAACTCTCAAATAATTTCTCACTTGTTAATTAATCCAATAACATTATTTTTTCCTTCCAATATTTTTCTCATTCAAAACGTAAACGTGGGTTGAGTAGATAAATTGAATGGTAGATAGTCCAATATATGTAGATAGTCTTTATTTGAGTACTAAATAATTCTTTCGTGTATATTAAACTTTCAAAAATTCTTAATTAAAAACCTCCATCTATTTTTAGAAAGCTCTTCATTTATATTTGCATCTAAATTATACTTTTTTTAAATAAAAAATGACATAATTTTATACTAAATTTAACATTTTTTATTAAATGAATCTAACATAAGTTCTCATTAAAAAATCAAAATAAATTAACAATAAAATAGATATAAAAAAATAGTCTTGGTATAAAATTGAGACTAGCCCAATAATTTAATAATATATTTGAGGTTGTCTAAAAAAATGAAAAGGATAAAGACAAGAGTGCTTGGTCTAATAATATATATTGATACTGCGATGACATAATTGGCGATTTCCACGTTATGGTTGCCATGTAATAGCGATATGTAGGCCCGTCTGGTATCGCAGCCTTGCCTTGCTTTTAAATACCAAATAATTATTTTTTTAATTTTTTAAAATTGTTTAGAAATGCTAATATAAAAAACATATTTTAAAAAATAAAAACATATTATTTTAATATATTTTTAAATTAAAAATATTTTAAAAAATAAATATTGGTACGACATCAAAGACTACCGGAGTAACCACTGCCAACTTCAATTAATTAAACAGGCCATGATTTTGGGCAGAGCATTGAATTCAAGGATAAAGCTAATTAAAGATAAATTGCTTTCTCAGTTCCCAAGCTTCATGGAAGTGGGTGATGGAATCCGTCTGCTTGCAAGTGTCTCCCTTTGCTTCTCTGTGAATTTCCCACCTGCCAGTTGCTACCATGAACGTGTGTGCCCAGAAAAACACAGACAGGAGGAAGACCTCATACCTAGCCATATATATATATAAAAGTTGAAATGAGACATGGACTAATCATTCACCACTTGGGATTGGTTGTGCGATATGATACTTAATTATTTCTTGATAAGAAGAATAAAAAAATATTAAGGGTATTTATTTAGTATAGAAATGATACTGATAATCTTATCGCCATGACTAAAACGATAAAAATATTATTTTTAATAGCAATAAATACTAACAAAAAACAATAGAGATTAACCAGATGGTCAGTAGTAAGAGTTTGAGATTAAAAAATTTACTTCTTCTATAGTCTCAGGTTCGAATCCTATGGTTGCTAATATGGTGGCCAATAAAAATTTATATGATCGTTAACTTAAAATTTATGAAATTAATCAAAATATATACAATCTCACCCGAACATCCATATTAATAAAAAAAATATTAAAAAATTATAGAGCTTTAGTTTTACTAGGAAGTCTCGTTCTGTTTCTGCGCAGGGAGATTCAAAGAATCAATCATGTGATCATGTCTGCTCTAGCAATCAATTAACGAGATATATGTGATTATGTCTCCTCTAGCAATCTATTAATATCCGTGAATATCTAGCTACTTATAGCATTGACTATTTAATTTGTGAAAAAAAACATTCATAACTTATAATAATCGCTGTTTTATTTGTAGCTGAGGCAAAATTTTCACAAAAGTATTCGTCAAGGCAGGGCCATCTTTCCTTCCTTCCTTCCTTCCTTCCTTCTCAATGAGTATCTTGGTTCTCGACAGTGGATCCATCAACCTCTTTTTCATTAATATTCCGGGCCTTTAAGGTCTCGAAAAGTTCATAAAATATTCAAAGATTCCACTATTATTTAATCCGTTTGTGGATAGTTTATTTTCGTGGTTAAACATGTTGTTAACGGGTTTTTTAAATTGCCTTTTGTTTTAAAAAATATCAAATTAATATATTTTTAGGTGTTTTTTATTGTTTATATAGAAAATAAAAAATATTATTTTAATATATTTTTAATTAAAAAACATCCTATATCACATTATCAAACACATACTTAACCTTATTTTAGTGGATATAATTCATTTATATTGATTATAGGTTCCTATATAGTTTGATGAAATTTGGAAAGATTATAGAATTTTCTTTATATCTATTTCTATGACCAAATATTGCTATAAAAACTATTTCTTGGTCTGTAAGTATTTTTTCTAATAACATTCATAAGTTTCATTATTTATTTTATCGAGCGTTGTAATTTGTAGTGATTGTTTTTTTTATCATAATCAAAGATTTTTTTAAAACCATCAATTTATATGCTATTCAAAACTATTATTTTTCTTAATAAATTTAAGAACAAATTACTTACATTGATCTAATGTGTTTTAAAAAATAAATTCTTCTGAATACTATTCTAGATATTTTAAATAAAAAAATTAATAAAAAAGCAAATCTCATCACCTGCCAAAATAATCTCCTACAATTTAGGTTTAGTTTGATAATAAAATTTAAACTCCATTTCAATTTCATTAGAAATATCAAAAAGATATTTTTTTTGATATAATAGTTGGTTACACCCACAAAACAAATGAACACATGGACTAGTCTATTACATATTAAAGTGGTGACTCGCACTATGCCACGACGGAATCAAATTTTTTATAAAATAAATAAAGATGTTTGGATAATGATAATGTTAATCTAGATTGACTTGACCGCTCCTGACCTAGGAGATGAGATGGGGATAACCCCATAAAAAGAAAAACAAAAAAAATTCACAAAGCTCAATTTTTAATAATCTAATTTCAAAAGATGAAAGTAAAAAAAAATCAATTAAAAAAATATTAAAAGAAAAAAATCAAGTCAACCCAGATTAACTCTATTAACCTACCAAGTGCGATATGAGACCGGTATTAAAATTTTTATTAAAAAAAAAACTAGATAAAAGACCGAAGTTAAATCAATAAAAAACCAATGAAAAAAACCCAGAGTCAACACGTGTTCACTTAACTTGACTAACTCGCACCTGAAATAACCTAACATAAAGGAAAATGGAAAAAAAATTGACAAAGCTTAAGGGGCAATAATTTATTGCCAAAGAATAAAATAATTTTTTTAAAAAAGACTTGAATCAACTTGGGTTAACTCGATTAACTTGCATCCTAGGATATAAGGTAAGGATAACCCAATAAAAATAAAAGCATAACAAATCACTAATTTTCTAAGCCTCAACATGGATACCAAAGCTTAAGTGAGAGAATAGAGGGGGAGGAGAAAAAAACTCTATTGCCACTAAACCACCGCGAATCATACCACGTGTTATCCTATTGACTTCACTATTACTAGATATATCGAATGATAGTAGTTGACTATTTTTATCCATCAGATGACTACCCATGTGCCTTCAGAATGGCGCCTGGGATGATGATGCGCTGACACGTGATGCACACATGTCAACATCTTTTATTTATTTAATAATAATTTGAAATATGAAATTATTAAACAACCTCTAAGAGCATCTAAATATTATAAAAAAACCATATGGCAAAGATAATAACGCCCTTCCAAACCAACCTTAGAGAAGGTTAAACTCGTCATTTTATTATACAAAAATATTAAAAGATTAACAAACCCCTATCTGAAAGTTCAATGTTTTGCAATTGCTAAGGGTATTTATGTTATTTTACCCTGCAAAGAAAATAAAAAAGATAAAAAAAGCCTCTAGTTAAAAGGCTTATTTTTTTTGCTTTTAAGGATAAAGAAGTAATTTTACTGTATAAAAAAATAAATTGACTAAATTGTCCCTAACCAATTTACAAATAATTATTGGATCCCAAAGAAAAGACAATTTTACGCCCATAAGCTAGGTAATTGTTTTGTATAGAGAAGAGAAAAAAAAACAATTCACAGTTATAATTCATTTTAAATTGTCTCACATGTCACTGTAAAAACATTGATCAATTTTAGTGTTTTTTATAATATTAAATAAACTTAATATTTTGATTTGTTGTATTCAATTGAACAGAACCAATCAATTAAAATTATTTCAGTCTAATAGGTTTGTATAGAAGTTTCTTGTTTGCATATATTTTTTTGCAATGATATGTGTGAGAATTTATAAGGAAGAGTTAGTGATGATACATGAAAGAAACTATGATAGTTTTTTCATATATATATATATATATATATATATATATATATATATATATCTAGGATATTTATATTAAATATTTTATAACTTAGATAATTATGAGATATTTATATAAAATATATTAAAAATTAGATATATTTTAAAAAATATTTATCTTAAAAAAATCTATATCAACAAATCTATCCAAGAGTATATATGGAGCGGAGCTCATATCTCTAGACAACATAAGATGGAACACTAGTCTAATATAAGGCTTAAATAAAGCTTAAGAAACATTTAAGTCTAGAAAATACTATTTGTTCTCTGTCTACACGCTTATACAACTCACTCTCCTCATTACAGTTCAAATACTATATTGATTTAAGTATCAGAGTGTTTTTCTTGTAGGTGTTATTGGGCTCACCAAGTCTTTTGGGTCCATTTTTATCAACCTATGAAAAGCTCCCCTAATATTTCTACTGATGATATTTTCTAGCCTCATCATTGATGCCGTATATGGGAATTGAATAAAAAGCCAGTTCATTTTTATTTCTCAATACCTCTTTTTATGTCTGATAAAACTCTAACACAATCGTGGCTATGCCAGCGCCAGCGGCTATATCTATAGCTACACCAACAACATGCCAGTGGCTAGGCCTACGACTACTCCCATATGGCTATGCTGGCGGTTACGCCCATGACTATACCCCACATGGGTATACCAATGGCTACACCCACGACAACACCCATAGTGACGCCCACGACTATGCTTCGCAGCTTTGCCCATGACTAAGCTCCACGACTACACCTACAAACTGCTCTTATGATTGCTTGTACATGTAAAAGGTGTCGCTGGGACTTTGGGGCTCTAATAATATTTAAAAAGACTATGATATTTTATACAATGTATATATCTCCATAAATATCTTATAATTTAAATATTTATAAAATATTTATATAATATTTTAAAACTTAGATATTTCTTAAGATATTTATCTTAGAAAAGTACATATAAACAAACCTATCTAGGAGCATAGGAGGGCATAACTCATCATTTCTCTAGACAGCACAATACTCAATACAAATCTAATGAAAAGTGTAAAGAACATTTAAGTCTGAGAGCGAACCCTTTATTCTTTTCTTATACACAAATACAACTCATTTTTCCCGGCACTTATACAAACATTATACTAATTTAAATACCAGAGTGTTTTTTTTTTACAGGTATCACTGGAACCATAAAGCTTTCTAAATCCAGTTTTATCAGCATATAAAAAGCGTACTAGTATTTCTACAGGGGATAGTTTCCATCATCATCAATCAGATAGTAGGATTAGACAACTAAATATAAAAAACTCATGAAACTAAGTATTTGTAAGCATCGTTGAAAGATCGTGCACTCTGTTATCGATCTGATTGAAGAAATATAATTTTTTAAAACAATAAAAGAACACAAGCCACCAGCATAGCGGGGGACAATTAGCTAGTTGTGATGTAATTTCAGCCTTGATTGGTTGAAAGTGATTATCAAAGAGTACAAATTAATCAATTCTTTTACAATTAAAATATTGAATAGCTATATAAAAGAACAAAATTTGTCGTCCTGCTGTGGAGTGTGGCATGGCTTCAATTTTATGGGTAGCCCGAAGGGACGCCATGCATGGTTATCCCGGCCCTTGAATCTCACAAAGCCTGCTTAGAACTTTTGTTGCCGAAACTGAGAAGCGAGTAAAACTTGATTAAGAGTAAAAAAGCTTGATGATATAAGCTTGATCTCAGGATCTTAGGCCATACAGTCCGTTTGCAAATTGCATTTCTTCGTGGCATGATCCTGTGACCTAATCTGGACCACAAATTAAAGGGACTTTACAAGAAAGAAGCCAAAAACCTTAGCAAATCACGTGAAAAAAAGAGCACTGAAATTACCTCAGCTTTTAAAGGAATGTTATCCCTTCAACCTCCTTGTTTCATACCAGATGCATGTTCCAGAAAAGAGGCAGAAATGGTTTCCAACGTCACAGTCCTCACGCACTTCACTTCCTGCCCCAAGCGTTCTTGATAATTTGATAGGAAATTAGAGATGGGCAAGCCACTGACAGACCAAGAGTTGAAGATTGAAATTTGATAGCTCTAAAACGAGGTCAGCAAAAGCTTGGCCTTGTTCTATGCACGAAGAAAAGGGTTTGTATTTTATTCGAAAAGGGGTACATGGAGGTCGTCATCTGACATGTATATTTAGGTCTTTCGTCCCCTTCGATTCACTAATTAATTATTCTCTAATTATCTATTCTCCGAACTAACAACACATGATATGCAGAATCCAATAAAGATTCTAGTCGAGCAATAAAGGACATCAAGAAATTTGGTTGCTAACGTTGGTGTCTCGTAAACAAAAGCATGTGTATGTAACTACGTACCGAGGACGCTGTGCTGAAAACAGAGAGTTCCACTTTCAAGTTCAAAAGCCGAAAGGAGACGGAGCTGGATTGGCATTAAGGAGCTCGAACTTCACTAGCTTACAAAAACATTACCTAATTTTTCTGGTAACCTACTTCAAGAACATGACTTCTTGAAAGATGCTGCCTCCATCTTGCGGTAAGATAAGTTATTATACCTTATCCCTCTTTGCCGATTCATCAGTAACTCGAACTTTGATTTTCTCAAACCTGACGTTTGCTAAATCATACGAATCTCGAGTGCTAAATTAGAAAGCCCTGGCGCCATACCCACAAGTCTTGATCACAAGATGATATGCTCCAATCGTGATCACGCATTAGGCCTCCTAAATTATATTTCTTTTTTATGTGGGACTTTTAATCTGAAAACATTAATTTAATCAAAATTTTATTGAACCATCCATTTAGAGGGCTTACAATGCGCATCTACAAATTTTCCATAGGCGCCTTTCAAATTAAGTGGGGCAAGTGCATCCTTTCTTTCTTTTCGGTGGTGTTGAAGTAATAGTAAATAATCCTTGAAAAGGGATCGGTGCCTCTTTCGCTATTTTCTCAACCACAAACCACCCTTGGGTCATTCTTTATATATCTAACCAAGTTAAAAAAAGAAGAAGAAGCAGCCCGTCTTTTACTCTGAAAAAAGTGCTTGTAACAAAGAGAGAGGAAAAGATGCAACCAATTCAAGAAGTGCAGATACAGCAATGACTAGCTAAGTGCGAGAAAACCTTTATAATCAATATTAATAATGTTGGTCGGTGTTTTTTACATAATATTTAATATTGAAAATATTACGTGTTTTTATGAAAGATGATTCTATATTAATATCCACAAGGGGTGTAGCGTGATGACAAAGGGCTTGAAATGTGCTGTACAGGTCTCGAGTTCGAGTCAGGACGTGCACCTCTTATAAAAACCTGGGATAGCCGGGGTTTTAGTTGCTCAATTGGGCCCACAAAGTGCGTTTTCTAGAGGGTGGGGTTTCCTCAAATAAAAAAAAATTCTATATTAATATGTACACAATATTAATGTCAATGCGATCATCTCTTATAATTAATATTAATATTGATTTGAAGCAAGGATGACTCTTAGAAGATTTTTTGACTTGCCAGGGAGCATGGAGATGACTATAAATTCCCACTTCGAGCACTTGTTTATGAAAAAAGATCTGGCTTAGACAGGGTTAGGTTTGACAAGATGTCGACCCACAAACACTTGGGCCTGGTGTGTAACCAGCCCAATGGGATTGAATGCAACATAGTATTAGATTTATAGATATTTGAGCCTAACACGTAGCCGAGTTCAAGATGATTGCGTCCAGCAAGGTTCCAAATCCACATGTGCTTTAGGCATAACCAAGAAAGAAAAGGTGATAACTAGCGGAACCTTTACAGATATATTGATAGTTAATGTTTTTTTACATGATTTTTAATATTGAGAATATCACATGTTTATATAAAATAATTTTATATCAATATGTACATAATATTAATGTTGACGAAATCATTCTTTATAATCAACATTAAAATTCATTCGAAGCAGGGATGACTTTTAAAGGACCTTTTAACTTGTCAGGGAGTAGGGAGATGATCATAGATTCTCATTTCAAGCACTTGTTCTTGAAGAAAGACCTGGCTCAGAGGGGGTGCCAGACCCATTAGCGCTTGAGCCTAGCGTGTATCCAAGCTCAAGGGGATTGGGTCCAGCAAGGTGCTAGATACACAGGCGCTTGAGCTTGACACGTAGCTAAGCCTAAGAAAATTGAGTCGGTAAGGTTCTAGACTCACATATGCTTTAGGCATCTAACTAAAAAAAGAAAAACAATATCTTTGCCTGACTTTTTTATCTTGAGCCTCGATCTTTGCTGAGCTTTTCTTTTGTCTTGGTTCTTTCTAGTAACGAGGTTTTATGGAAAAAAAATCTTTTAGTATTAATTATGTTTATCTGTTATTTTTAATATTAATTGAATCGGTTTTTTTTATATATATTATTAAAATCAAACTAAGTTTACTGTCAAGAAACCACCCTCATGTTAGGATAAACATCAATCTATTCCTTAAATCATAGAAATCAAATTTAATCCCAACCTCTCATCCTTACATTTTAATTTTCAGTGCAGCCTCTCCCCCCTCTTGTTCTAGGTGGCCTCTTTCTTTCTTTCTTTTGATTCCTCTATGTTAGGTTCCGAGTTTAATTTCTTCCCTAGTATTGAACAATCTAACACAGATTCCCACAACTCCAAAAAATCAAATTAACTGTTAGTATATCACCATCTATTCCCACAATCGTTTTTTTTTTCAATCAATAAAAATATACTGGTCCTTTTCATGAAAAATCAAAACTCTTATCAAGCAAACGAGAAATACTTAACCATTTTCATGAGATGGATTGGAAAACCCATAACATCTCATAGCTTGAGACGCCCATGTCGTATTCATGCATTAGGCTTCTTCACCTCACTTTTCCTAAGTTGATAAATTTTTTTAAAGGGCACTTTCAATCTAGAAACAATAATCAAATCAAAACCCAATCATTTGAAAGGTTAACGCTATGCATCTTCCGCTGGATCTTTCCAAACCAAGATTAATCCTGAGGTGGGCAAGTGCATAATCCTTCAAAAAGAATCATGTGCCTCTTCCGATATTTCTCAGCCACAAACGACTTTTGGATCATTCTTTATTTGTCCACCCAAAAGAAAAACAGAGCATTTTTTCTTCCTAAAAAATAAAAAAAAAGGTGTTAAAGGAAAATCATGAAATAAAAATTAATGTTATCCATCCTAAAACATCTAATCCGATTACCTTTTTTTTTTAACAATCTAAATATATAATGGCTGGCGTAATGTGAAGTTCATCAATTCGGTTCTTCCCTTGTGTAATATGTACCATTAATTTGATGGTTTATTTTATATGAATATTCAAAGATAAATAACAACATTAAACATGAAAATCCAATTTTTTTTTAAAAAAACATGGACGTTTTTCTCGCCAGTTATTTGGAAGGGGAAAGGTCCCTCCCGAGCCGTGTTTCACAGGCTGGTGATAGCGGGCCCGATGTAGCAGTGACTGTTAATCCTTATCTGCCCCAAATTTACGTTGATCCAAGCCTCGAAACAAACTTGTGAAAGCACAGTTTTGTTCCGACCGGAAACTTCCCTCCCCCAATAAATGTCGTTAGCATTGTTTTGATACGCATATGATATCAGCACATAAACGCGTTCTGACGCTAGGGTTCTTGAACAAATCACTAATACAGGTTCTTTGAAGGCACCAGTTTCGAAGTCTCTACTAGGAGTACAATACACTTCGGCTTCAGTCAAAGCCTCATATTACACGTTTTTATGTGAATTCTCAATGGTTGGACTTTTCGAAGTACATGAAACTGCTGGTTAATGTTTTCAAAGTTTTGCCTTAAACGCGTTTTTTAAGGTACTGTGCATGACCGGTAACTAGTGCATTTGACATCCGACGTGGGATCCTTTTGCATTCAAATCTTCCGTGCCGAACCTGGAGACTGGTGCGAGTTTTTGGGCTCGTCATTTGGATAGGTTGGGTCGTTTTACTTCCTGGGCCGGGTAGTTCACCCTCTTGAGTATATATTGGACCTCTAATGTAAAATCAAATCTCAAGGAATCGAACAATTTCTATTCACTTGAGCCCAATTGTTTATCATACAGTTTTCTATTGAGGGGGCAATTTAGCTGTATAATTAACAATCTCTGGTTGTTTGCTAGCAGCTTCGATTTTCATTGAGCATGAGAATCAGAGATAGATTGCCAGCATGACCACCATTTGAGTTTGTGTTATCAACTCCCTACTTGGATGCACGTTTCCTTTAATTATTGCTTTTCAGATTGAATTTGCACGTATTTTATTTACAGATGAGATGTTCTACTGGCATGCATAGCCCATTACACTGAACAACACTTTGGGAACATGTTGGGTATAACATCACGTGCACAGGTTTTGTCCTGTCAAAAGTTGACGGCTTTCCCTTGAGAAATTTCCACGAAACATCCAGTTGCATCACAGATCACATCTACTCTTGCAAAGTTAACAGTGATATGACATGCAAATATAACTCAGCATTAAGCCATTAACATGTTAAATCATATCGAGAAACTTCCTATCTCAAAACCTGTCAATAATGAGAATGATTGTAGGGAAAAATACTGCCTCGAGCCTCTCATTCCGTGGAGAAGAGGAGTGAAGTTATGTAAGCACACACTAGGTTTCGAGCCTCTCATTCCGTGGAGAAGAGGAGTGAAGTTATGTAAGCACACACTAGGTTAGCAGGCAACCAAACTTTTAAGTTGTAAAATAAGACTTCAATAAATAATATGATCACAGGTGCAAAAGTCAAGATTTGAAGTTTGTATAACAGTTTTATGGTTGTCTGCAAAATACAATCATAGACAGAACCCAACATGGCGAGCTTGAAAAGCTTTTATTTTGCGGATAAATCGCAATCCTACTCCTGCAAACAGCACAACGAAACCACCAAATGCTTGGCAGAGCAGACACTTCCATGAGAAGATATTTGAGGATGCTGAAAGTGCTGCCCAACCCTCAATAATCTGCAAACCACAGTTTTTTCTCCTAAGCGACACTGACAAGCTATAAAAGAATAGCAGTAGTTAGCAATCACCCTTCTTATTCTGCCCTGGACTGGCCAGCACGGGATGACAAGATGATGCCAACAATAAGGCCATACAGCGCCAACGCTTCAGCAAAGATGAGGATAAGGATCATTCCAACAAAAAGTTTTGGCTGTTGAGCATTAGCTCTGTGAAAAAAACAGCAAAACGTATCAGAATGGATTGCGAATCAAACGATTATTCTCCCTAAACAGCAATCTTGCAAGTACAAGAGATATTACACAAGAACAGAAAATTTGCCTGTGCAAGTACCATGCAGTCTCATCCAAGAATTCTCATGGTCTTAAATTTACAGAAAAACATCCAGACATTGTAAGGTTTGTGCAGCAAAACTAGACAACAAATCTCAAAGATTTAAGAACCACTGCATCATATCAAGGGGATAAAAGTTGCACCCAGATCATAAGTTAAAAAACTGAAGAACAGGACAGCACCCCAGCTACAAAACTAAATAACAATGTACCACGCTTGTCAAAAATAAATACAGGTTGAGACATATTAACCATACCAACACTTTATTAGTTAACAACAGAAATCAAACGCTGTAGCATATCTTCTAGACAAAAAAGATGGCTAACATACCTGACACCGGCATCACCAACAATGCCAATGGCCATGCCAGCAGAAAGCCCAGCAAGGCCACAAGCAAGACCAGACGAGAGATGTGCATACCCATCAAAAAGGTAGTAAGACTTGGCCTTTGGGTTAATTCCAGTACTAATAATAACCGCAATAATCAACCCATAAATACCCAACACACCAGCCATAACAACTGGAACAATCGACTTCATCACCAACTCAGGCCTCATCACTCCCATCGACGCCACACCAACTCCACTCTTAGCTGTTCCATACGCTGCTCCCATACCTATACAAACACCAAAACCCCAATATTTACACCAAACAAACAAAACACATGGATAGGTTCCGAAGTTCCCCAGATCTAAGTAATTAGTCAAAAATCTAATATTGATTAAGCAAAATGGTTCTGTAATATAAAGCTTATCGAATCAAAATTTAAATCAAGCACGTCTTTTCCAGGGTCATTAAAAAATATTAAAATCAATAGCACTTATTAATTACGGATAAACAACCGCTAATCTTCAAATTTAACGAACAATTGCAACTGATATAATATCAAACTAAAATTAAATCACTTGAGACTCGTAAAATTGCATCAAGATCGACCTGATAATCATAAGCCTAGCAATTCAATTTCTCGGGAACCGATCAAGGACATGAAAATTAAAGCAAATAAATAACGAAATAATTAAAAAATAGAATAGAAACAGAAGGAAGATATGCAATTGTTTACATGAGAAGACGAGGGCAGCAGCGGCGCCAAGGAAGCCGAAGAACGGAGCAGTTTCGTCACCGCTGAAAGTAGACATGATTGATCACTGAATCTGAGACGGTGTCTTTAGATCTGAACTGAACAGAGATTCTTGGAGTTGAAAATTTCTTGGATCTCTCTGTTCTGTGCTTTGCTGGAGAAAAAAACGAGCGAGAGGAAGGCAATAAATGAATAAAAGTATATTAACTGTCGGCGTTTTAAATCCAAGCTTCGATCAAATGAAGCCCAATCTGATCTATTGGATTGGGCTTTCTATACATTAATGTGTAGCATGGGCCGATTTTGGTGGGTCCATTAAAGAAAATGACCGTAACTACAAATTAGTCCCCAACATTTGTTTAAGTTTAAATTCAATCCAATAATTTGAAATACTTGAAAGATAGCAATCCAATAATTTAGAAAGTGTTTGTTGCTGCGGTGTGTCCGTATTTTTTAAAAATATTGATTTTTTTAAAATAATTATTTTTAGTGTTTTTGGATCATTTTGATATGTTAATGTTAAAAATAAATTTTAAAAAATAAAAAATATATATTATTTTAATACATTTCCAAGTAAGAAACATTTTGAAAAACAATCGCTACTAGAACGTTAACCACTACCTTAAAAACTAAGAGTTTTGAGGTATTGCACTGAGGCTTGTAGCCTAGCGGTGGTAGGGTTTTCCTGCCTCACCAATCAAACTAATTTGATTCTCTAGGAAAATTTTCTCATCACATGTCAAGAATTTGTGGTAGCCATGATGGCAACTACATGCAACAATGGGAAACGTGTTCTTTGAAATTTCAACATACAAATGGAATAATTGCAACACGGTTGCTTGGATAATTGTCAAATTTCTGAAGATACCACCTATGTGTTTCTGCAGCTGCAAATATCAGATTTGACACCTGCATCCAACACATTACACAACCTTTCAGCTCTCGTAGAACATAAGGAAAACCACAATGAGGGAAAAAGGAGAGACATCTAGTGAATGTAAAGAGGAAGATACCACAAATCCGAAAAGCAACCAAATGGTGAGGTCTGCCCCTCCACTACCAAAAACTACGCCAGCATATATAACCTGTATCATTAGCATAAACATGAAGTGTGAGCCCTCTGCACCTGACTTTCACTCAATTACTGTGTGTAAATCATGAATGAGAGAGAGAGAGAGAGAACGTACAATCTCTGCCAAATAGTGTGGAGATGAAACAATCTCGAACCAATCACCATGGGGTATTACATATTCATCAACCTTTCCCACATGTTCCCTTAGTGAGCCCTAATTAACCATCATGATAGTGAAGGTGAGAATGTATGCTAGTCTCTTAATTTTGCAACAACTTGGTCTCCCTTTTCCTCAAAAAAAAAAAAAAAACAGTAAAGATAGCTGGACACTGATGGGTGCCTGGTAGACTGATATCACCCAATTTATGATGATATTTGAAACAAGTTGATTTGATAAACAGGATTATAAGAAACAGAGAATAGAGTTCAGGACCTGCACATGCAGACACAATGTTTCTATTAACTCATTCTCATGGCTGACTGTAAAGTCAGATGGTCTTAAGACCAGTCAAACAGTGCATCAAGTCAAATGAGTTCCACAGGGCATCAATAGAGATAAGTGGTATAACATTCAGGAAACTAACATGTTTCATCATACAACTAGACTTGTTCACAGGTACAATACCAATATCCAAAGCTCCTTGCCCATTTGGTTTGGAATTGCAACTCAAACCACTCAACCACGTTTCAAGCTTTGGAATCACCACGGCAACAGAAACACACACTACCAATAACTGAATCACATATCCCATACGAACATCAGAAGGGAAGTGACCCCAACCTGAAAACATATAGTTGTTTGACCTCATTTCACGGAAGATCATCTGATTTCCACAAACTTCCTTTTGGTAGCAGTAACTACCAACCTATCAGAATTAAGCTTCTATGGTATCAATTAGATACACATGTTTACAAGGTAATATTTCTTGAATAGATGAGTTGTAAACATTCCAACTTTCCCATCCAAAGCAAGGAGAAGTATCCTGTCCAGTGTCCACTATATCTTCGTTCATTTTTAATTAACTTATAGCTATTAACCACCAGTTTAGAACCTCACCCTGGTCATAATATAGCTACAGGCATAATGTTTTTGACAAATTCCGCCAGAAAAATAAGCAATTAATTTGCTTTCCTTTATTTTTTAAAAGAAGTGATATTGCCATCTGACCAGTGACTGATCATGAAACAGTGATACTCACAAGAATTGCATGGCAACGATGCTGATGAATCCAACCCCAAAGGAATATAGCTGCACCAATCCATTGGCACCATCCAAGCTTCGAAAAAGGATTAACAAAGTCCCACCAATCAAATTCAATGGCTTGCATTGAGCTTCTGTCTTTAACAATGAACTCCGTCACTTCACTTGTGCCAAATTTGAATACATTAGGCGCACAAGTACAGCAGAGTGTCAGGGGCATTGCTGTGTAGAAACTAAGCTCAAAAGGAAAATATAAACCAATACAACATTTTAGAACATGTCTTCATGTATAACAAATTCATGGAAAACCAAAAGGAGGAAACAGATTGTACTGGAAAGTGCTTTGATCACAAACATGGATTATGGCGTGAATTGATTTGTTCACAAGGCTGTTTGGCAATATGGTAGAAAGCATATTAACCAGCACGAACTGTTTGGCAATATGTTAGAAAGCATATTAACCAGCACGAATCTAGAATAAAATATTCGAGGAAAAAAATGTTTCCAACAGCAATTTGACATTGTGTGTGCATGTCATGGGCAGAAAGGCTGCAGCAAAAGAACTGGATCAGAGGGCTTCAAGAAACTCACAATAGACCAGTAAGATAGCCGAAAATGTGCATCCGAGCTGAGGGGCTGTATTTAAATACATATAACGTCTCAAAAAGACGCCTCAAGACTTGAACTTCCATTAACAGGAGCAGAAACACAGAAAGCCAAACCCTGAATATATTCTCTGAATTAATCAGCTGTGATCGATGAAGTGAAAAGGTGTTTGAACGTCCTGCCAAGTAGCTGCCTAAATCAGAGTAGAAAAACGGCTCAGAAACAATCGGTGCCATTCTATGCGCATAAATCCATGTTGCAATAAGCAAGAGAGTAGTCCACACCACAGCCACCACATAGAAATGAGAAAAGAATCTTTGAGGAACAGTGAATTTCTACAAACCAAAAAACAGTAAATTATTTGATGAATCAATTTCCAACCAGTCATTACAAACCTCGATAATCTACAAGCTATCATTAAATTCAATCCACATTCATCTTAAAATGGGTTTCTGTATTATTTTTCAGTGCATTAGAAGGGGAAAACATGCAACGTAGACTACATAAACAGTAATTATCTTTATATTACCAGTAAAACGTAAGAAAACGACCCGACCAAACAAAACCCAACAAATCTATCTCACAGAGGTTAAACAAATCATAGAATTCAAGGAAACAGGAAAATCTCAGAACTTACGTGATGAGATGATGATTTCATGATCTTTCCTCTCCTTGCAAACCCCAAAACAAGTCCATGAAATGAACCCAGCCAGGAACATGGCAGTGAAGCTATGAGTATAGGCAGTGTCCCAGCAATCCAAGCTGCCCTCAACAACTCCACAAGCCCAAGTTCCATTTTTTAACAGAAACCCAGATTAAAGAACTCAGCTTTACGAGTTGTGAACCATTAATCTGACCAAAACAGAGAATCGGTTGTTAAATCGGGAGTTTAAGGAATCACGTTGTTCAAGAGAAATTGATGCGGGACTGACATGGTAGTAATAGCAGTCGTCCATGACCTATTCACGAGGACCGTCCAAAGTCATTTATAATATTTATTGGTTTTAGCTTTAGATCCTTTCCGAAGTCATTTTCAAGGTAATTTCAACTGTGTGATTCTATAAAAAAAAATCTATAAGATATATATATTTTTTAGAAACAAATCTATAAAATTTGCATTACTTTATTATATAAAATTTAATAAAAAACCATTTGAGAAGAGTTTGTAAGGGAAAAAAAAGAGTTGCTATGCAATTCATGGTTCGATACTCATACTCCAATATTTTATTGTAGAAATTAAAATAGTGTTATTAAAAGAAATTATTTCATTGAAATTTATAAGTAGCTGATTTTAAAATAGATTTTTTTATATTTAAAAAAATAATATAAAAAGGTTTAGGAAATTATATCTAAATACATGTGACTTTATTTTTCAACCGTACAAGTCGGATATTTTTTTTTCCTAGCTTAATACCAAGTTGATAAATATTATAGGCAAATAATGATTGTAAAATCTTCAAATATTCAATACCATATATTATAAATAATAAATATTTATAATATTTTAATATTGTTCTATAGTGTAATGATTTTGCTCAGATTTTATTTGTTTTAATATTTTAAAAATATTTTTTAAAAAATAAAATTTATTTATTTATATTTTAAATTAATTTTGTTTTGTGCTTTCATATTGTTTTAATGTTAAAAATATTTTTTTTTAAATTAAATAAAAAATATTATTTTAACATATTTTTAAATAAAAATATTTTCTAAAACAACTCTTAAAATTATTTACATAACACGCTGTTTAAATGGGCAAAGCGTACTAGAGATGTCATGAAACTCTACATTAGAATTTTTTTTTTTAATGTACAACTTTAAACTCAAAACTTCATGGTTTGTTATTTTTGTAGTATCAGTTCTTACACAACACTTGAAAAGTAAACATGGCTTGTGTTTTAAGGTAAATTAATGGATGTTTAAATTTAATTTGATTTTTTTTAAAATTTTATTTAAAATAATATTATTTTAAATTATATTGTGACAAATTTCATAATTTTATTTAAAATAATATTAAAACTATCATAAAATACGACAATATTATTAGATAATGGACCATGATTTAGAATTATTTCGAGTTTGAAACCATAAAATTACGACATGGTAAGATGCAAGCCGGGATTAAGATTATCCAGGATAATTCCTTTTTAAATACTTGTGATTTACATTTTGTTACATTTGATATTATTATTATTATTATTATTATTATTATTATTATTAATTATGAAACAATATTCACTTCAATAAGAACGTAATTGGAAGCAAGTTGCCGTGAGCTGATAAAAAAAAGTGAATACATAATTGGCGTTTTATCCTCTGAACTGTACTGAAACGACATAAAGCAAACGCTAAAAACGACAGTTTTTGCCGTGAGAGCGCGAGAGAAACCCGTGGTCATCTCGGTTCTCTAAAATTCACCACATTAACCCCATCGGCCATCTCCCTCCCTCCCTCCCTCTATCTCAAGCCAGACAGGAAACTCTCTCTTCAAATCTATGTGACTTCTTCGATAACATAAATCAGTAAGTTCATAAATTTATTCTTTGATCTGTGTCTCCCTTTAACGTCATCATTCATTCTAATTTCTATGAGGTTTCGTATGCTGTATGTTCCTGATCTTGACATTCATCTCTGGCTTAAAAACCCTATTTTTATAGAAGATTTTTTCGAATTTGAACTTGTCCATAGAAAAGTTTGTTACTTTACTTAAATTAAGGTACTTTTTTTTGCTTAGATTAATAATGGGTTGTGTTAGATTTTGAGTTATTCTTTTCAGCTGCTAAAGCTATTGAGGTTTGTTTGCTCGAATCAGGTATGTTTGAAGCTTGATGTTTTTCTCCTATTCGAGGGCTATCTTTTTTTCTTTTTTTTTTTAGTTATAGGTCTAAGGTTTCCGGCGAAGGAAGTTTTTTAATTAAGAAAATTATTGTAAGATGAGTGCGGAGATTACATGGGTTTTGTGTTTATTTCTCGTAAGGAGGAACTGCAAGTATTTGATGTTCTCTTTCGAGTGTCAAGAGTTCGACGTTGATCAAGTCACTGCTTGTTGTTGTTAGATTGCTGTTTACTAATGTAGGATCTTTGTGGTAAGAATGGCTGTTGCTCGTCTGTTTGTGGATATTGCAGAAAATACGGTTTACACTATACACCCTGAACTTTTTATCTCAATGCTGCATTGAGCTGGAGAATAGGCTACTTGTAGTTGTTCTTGTGATGTTTTGAAATGCTTAGCAGTCTACGTTGAACTGAATTTATGGTGGCACTTTTATCTTTGATACTTGATTTGTATGTGTGTCCGTGTGTGTAGAGTTGGATAATGCTTGATTTATTTGGATTTTTTTTCACTTATCTAAAGCTAACTGCTTTCAAAGCTTATTGTTAGTTTCTTTCGTCTTTTTGAAGAAGCCTTGTGATGTTTTACTTTTTGGCATTTCTTTGTTACTTTGGTGCGGTCCTTTCTTCTTTTTTTCTCAGGGCCATTTGTAGAAGACTTGAGATCTTACTTTTGGTTTTATTTTTTTTCCAAAATAGGAGATATATTCTCTTCCTGGAAGCTTAGTGGATGCCCAAACTGAACATTCAACAGTGAGTGGTAGGTTGAGACTGATTCCTGCTTAACTGATATTTAAGTGGGTTCAAGATGGAGGATGGCGGGCAACATCAAAATGGAAGGTATAAGATAGACTATTACAAGACAGCTCACCCTCACCCTCCGGTAAGAAGATATTTGCCTCAGATCCATGTAGATTTTTCTGATTGTTTTGCCATGAAATTTCAGATGAATATAAGCTTAAGACATAATGTAATTTTCAGTGGAATATGATGCCTCGAAATCAAGTGAAGGAGCAAACTAATGCCTTAGTGATGAATAAGAAGATAATGACCATCCTCATTGAGAGGGATGATGCCATTCGAGAACGCAATTTGGCATTTGCTGAAAAGAAGGAAGCCTTGGCTGCACGAGATGAAGCAATCCAGCAGCGAGAGAAGGCCCTTGCTGAACGGGATAAAGCCTTGATGGAGCGAGACAATGCTCTAGCAACGATTCAATACCGGGAAAATGCAATGAACTATCCTTTGAGCGGTGGAAGCCAAAGAGGATCAAAGCGCATACCCCATCCAGTTTACCACTCAAGTGACATGTCCGAAGCTCTTGACTCGGGGGAAATGCACGTCACCAATGCCTTGCCTATATCATCTGTTCCTGCTGAAAATGCAAAGTCACGCCAGACAAAGCGATCGAAGGAAAATAAGGCAGTTGGATTGAAGGCAGCCAAGTCACCATGGAAAGGGAATAGAGTGAGCGAGGATCTGAATAAGCAAGGTGCTTCTGATGGGAAGAAAATTAAGGTTGAGTGGGACAGTCAGGATGTGGGCTTAAACCTCATCAATTTTGATGAGACCACCATGACAGCACCCGTTTGTTCATGCACTGGAGTTCCCAGGCAATGCTACAAGTGGGGTAGTGGTGGGTGGCAGTCAGCCTGTTGCACAACCACCATGTCATCATATCCACTACCACAGCTGCCAAATAAGCGACGTGCCCGAGTTGGTGGCCGGAAGATGAGCGGTAATGTCTTCACAAGATTGCTTAGTCGGCTGGCAGCAGAAGGTCATGATCTTTCTATCCCTCTTGATCTCAAGGATTACTGGGCTAGACATGGAACAAATCGCTATATCACCATTAAGTAGATGTTTTTCTTCTGTAGCCCCTATTTGATCTTAATTTTATCATGTTCTTCTTTGTACTGCGGACTGCCTTGTATCAGAACATGTACCTTTTTTTATAGAAAGGTTGTTTCCTCTTTTCACACGTTAGGCTGCTGTAATCCATATCAATAGATCCGTCCCGTTTAAGGGGACTTGTAAAGTGCTGGCCCTTGTCTAGGACTGCATTCTATATGGCCGTGTTCATTGCTATGATCCAAGGGCAATCTTCAGAGCATGGCCCCCTGCAGCCTTACATGAAGACCACTCTGGCTTCTCTCTTCAACGTTTTCCTTCAAAAAAAGAAAAGAAAAGAGACAGCCATGCTGCTATCTTTTGCAGTAATAAAGCTTTTTCACTGAAAAGAAAAAAAAACGTGTTCTAAAGTACAAGTTGCCGAAATTAAATGGTAATGCACTAATATACAAGTGGTTTTGAGCTGATACTATAGGATACAGTGAAAAATGCTTTCGAGAATTTGATGATTTATTCATAAAATGGTATTTCTGCGTGGCTCGATCTTTTGGTGGAAAAGAAAGCTGAAATTACAAGTAAAAGGTGTGAAAGGTGTTTGAAAATGTATTAATTGTTGTTTTTTTTTTTTAAATTTACTTGTATGTATATTAAAACAATATATTTTTTAATTTTTAAAAATTATTTTTAATCTTAACACATCAAAATAATCTGAAAATATATAAAAATTAATTTTAAGTAAAAAAATAATATTTTTTTTAAAATATTTTTAAAATATAAAAATAAAAAGAGATGTTAACTTTATACTTTTTTTCATATATAAAAAGAGATGAAGGTAGATTTACGAGACAAAAAATACAATAATTCTTCAGAAATTTGGATTACATCAGCACAATCATCTATTCAGCAAGAACATTGTTCCTTCTGCAGTTACAAAATTCAGCTTTGAAATTCTCTCCCTGCCCAAGAACATCATCAACATATATAACCTCATAAAAATCGAATCCGTTAAAGTTAAATAACAAAATCAAGTATAAAATAATATAAATTACACATACGAATTCACATTCATATCTATATTAAGCTCTTTTATCTTCGTGATAAGCTGCCAGCTCCATCCATTTTCTAACATTTTGACAAATATACTTATCTCATAAAGATACGAGAAAATTATAGAGGTCACACATTTATCCAGCCTGACAAACACTATTCTGCATAAGCTTCAAATAACCATTCCATGGCTTCCTTCAGTCTTCGAGGTCCGACTGCACATATGATAGTTAAAATAGCCAACCTGGTATTAGTTTTGGAAATATATACTACGAAATGCAGAATGAATGGACTGAGTAGAGAAAAAATGTCAGGAAAATGGGTGGCTTCATGGTTTAAGCATATTCAATTCAATGAATACAATTAAAAAAAAACATATTCCAATATAAAAATCAGTGAAAAACATATATTGATAATGCAATTATTTGTAGTATGTGGAAACAATCTTTAAATAAATAATACTATATTGATAATGCAATTATTTGTAATATGTGGAAACTATCTTAATAAATCTAATTTAAATTATTTTGTAAAAAAAACATTGCAATAATGATTTTAAAAATACGCTGGATGGCTATTGATTTTATCATTGATAAGTATATATTTTGTTAACAAATGGATACTTAATAAAAGCTAATTCGGTATTAGTTTCAAAGCAAACAAGTTATTTACCATCCACAAAATTAAAGTAATTCATGTAAAAATTAACAGCTAAGAACTAGTGGAACCAATCATTATCATATTTTGAAAAATTTAGCTGCCTTCCCAAAAAAAATTAAATTATCATTATTAAAATATTTGATTAAATTCTTTTGTTCATAAAAAAGTAATTCAGTCATGAAAATATAATTTTGGAAGTTAATAATGCCATGTGATAGTGTATGGAATCAAATCTAGGTTAAAAGAGACAAAAACAAATAATCATTTATTTTATAAAATGTTTTAAATTAAATGAATTAAACCATTTTAAGAGAATGAAGTCTAATTGTTTTCATTAATTTGAAAACTTTAATTGGTTCTCTCTTCTTTGTATACTACAAAGTAACATAAATATTTAAATATCAACTTACTTGTAATTGTGTATCCTCTATACTATATTTAAATATCAACTTACCTGTACTTCCACCAATTTAGTGTTTTATTTTTCAAAACTTCAACATTCTCAATATTATTTGAGAATTAATTTTTAGCATTTTTAATTTAAAATTTAATTAAAAAACATCCATTATAGACCCTTATCAAAAGGATATTTTTATTATTAAAATTATTATATATGATTTAAACACAATTCATGGCATATTCTATTTACATTACATTATTCATAATAATTTCTAACATTCTAAAATAAGCCCAAAATATAACATCTTAGAGCATATTTAAATTTAAAATGACCTAATAATTTGTTACATTGTAAAATTTAATACAAATGTAAAATTCCTAAAACAAATTGTGGAACAATGTGTTGCTGCAAGGTACCTGGAACCTATGCTCTGCTAGTCGTCTTATACTATTGAATGGTACTCGTGATCCCACCTTCCAACTCATAGAAAAAAGAAGGTTGAAAGCTTGGAAAAACAACTTTATCCTCATTTTTCTTCCTCTCCTCCAAGAACCCCTTAACCAAAATTTTCAAGGATTTAAACCTTGAATCTACCAATTTTTCTAGTTCAAATCTCTTTCTAACACACTTTGATTTCTTAATATATCTCTATTTTATGTTTTTATGATGGATTTACTGAAGTGTTCTTAAATAACACTATTCTTGCTTATATATTTACTCTTATGGTCCAATGTTTCTTTTATTTGCACATAAAACCCCACCATTTTCTTTAGTTTGATTAGTGTTATTAGTTTTCCACTCTTTCAATTTCATCCCTACATTTAATTAAGCTTCCTTAATTAAAAATCTATTCATTTATATTAAATAAGTAAATCTTTCTAAAACTTTCACAACTTAAGGTAGTCAACCGAAGACATATATTAGTACCACAAGATTTTTTTATATATATAAAAAAATAGGATTTACAACACCAATCTCCACTTTTTGCCTAGAGGCTTTTTAACAATCCATTACAGATTCATCTTAACTAGTAGAAATATACACGAAACTAGGATTTCCTTTTCGTTCCTAGCAAGGGGCAGATCTTTCCTAAATCTTGATTAAAGTTAGATAAAGTTCAAATTTGATAAATGTTTTTCTAAGTATGGACTTTGAACCCATATAAATTTTCAACAAGTTTCCTAAGGGTTTTTGGACCTTTCATGGAATTTTTAATATAGGCATTGGACCCACACCGATTATTTAGGGAATTTCCCTAATGTTTTTTCAAGAATGGGCGTTGGACCCATATAATGTTTAGAGAATTCCCCTAACTTTTTTCCAAATACAAGCGTTGAATCCATATGAAATTTTGAAGTTTTTTCTAAGGGTCTTGAACCCCACATTGAACATTTACTATAAGTGTTAGATCCATACACACAGGTAAAAAAATTAAATCAAAATTTTATAAAATAAAAAATATATGTTACACAGATAAACCCCACAGGATCAGGGTTGTGTACATGAATAAGGGGAGAAAGGGAAAATAAGCTTAGTTATATAGCTTGGGCTCCTTAACTAGATATTCCTCATACTAGGCAATAACAACCATAATATAGAACACATCCATAAAATAAGCCATCAAGATTAGATGGAATACAGCGCTGAAATCCACTTGCATTCCCCATGATTGATTAAAAAAATACAAGTTGGATAACGCAAGAAAGATCTTATCCTCAATCGGTTGTGAATTTCGAGCTTCTTCTATAGTAACGAGAAGCTCAACCTTCATACCATCTTAAGGTGGTATTCGCCTCAAAGATATCTCGCTTCAAGGTATTCATTTTGTTATAAGTGGCCTGAAGCAATTTGTCATTGGAGCCCAACTAAAAAACAACACTTTGTATTTGTTATTTTAACGATGAGTAAACCACTTTAAAGATCCCCAATTCGACCTCCACAATAGTTTTTTCCTTCTTTAGCTTCTCGAAGGCAACCTAGTTTGCCCTATTTGTAAAAATGGCTTCCCTTACTTAATTCCTCTTGGTCACCTAACGCCTTTTAGAATGGGTGCACATCATGAAAGTCTGCTAAGAACAAGTATTAGGAATAAAAAATAATATAACCAAACAGAAAGGTGAAACAAGAATTTTTCTTACATTAAAGGCCATTTGAGTAGTTAAAGCCAAATAGTGGTTGTAGTTCTCATCACACATCATTGTGATGTCTGATGGGATGGTGAGGATCCTCTCCAATAGTCGCATCACCTCAAGGCCAGCCCCTCTAATGGCAAACCTACCACCACCAATAGCCTTCATAAGTTACCTCTCATTCTCAATCAGGGTAGGGAAAACAAAGGGATCTCAACCAAGAACAAGGTTGGCGAAAGCGTCCATGAACTCAATCTCCTCAAGAATAGGAGTAGAGGGCTCGACTGCTACAACCTCTACCGGAAAAGCTAGAATTTAAGGCAAAAGAAATACCACCACATGAGCCTTTACATTCGAGACTGGAACACTAACCTCTATAAAGGTAGAAAACTTCATTCTCTTAAAATGGGTAGCAGTGCCCACAATCACTTCAATGAGAGTCAAGTATGCTTAACCCCAGCTGCGGAGTACAACTGCCCCTAACTTCTTTTTTTGCTCACTGTTATTTCCTCAGGAAGACAGCCCTTAAGAACAAAGAGTTCATCAACAATGATGGGGTAGTCCTCCATCACTTCTTCAGCCCTACCTCTACCCATGAAAAGAGATGAAGACTTCATTTGTGAACTCTCTTCTATAAACCTCACTGAAGTTTCTCTTTCTCCTTCAATTATTAGTCTCGTAAAAAAATCAATAATAAACTTAGCTACAAATAAAAACAATAAGGAAGTTGTATACTTTGCATTGCAACCTGATAATATTCTTTGTTCATCCTATTGACTTTATACTCAGTTGAAGTCAAAGCTAGTGCAACACGCGTTTTTTTCTCGTTCAAGCTCAAACGAGGCTTGTTGTTTACATCAGGGGGAGAAACCCTCCAATAATACGAACAACCCCAGACTTTTTGTATTTCAGCTCTAGGATTGACTGGCCCTCTATACCTTACTTTCAATTATCTCTCTCTCAATTTCTTAACATGTACAAGCTTCCCATTTAGAGTTCCCTTCATGGCTCTCGTAGGCCTATTGACAAAAGTGAAAAAACAATGCACTTCATTGCCACCATCAATGCTAACAACTAGATGGTAACAGTTTCTAAAGACATTGACTATAGGCTCATTTCTGATGAGCCTACAACATTTATCAAAGGTAGACAAAGTGATCCACCTATTAAGATGTAACTAGCTCGGACCCATCTGGTAGTATCTAAATACTTCCCTTATGAATCCTTTGAGATGGAAGGAATACCTCATCGTATAAATGCAAAAAAAGATTGTAATCTAAAAATGACCCTAGGAAGAGCCCAAGATGTCTTGGCTGATACGCCCAGCTTGATTAGGCATCCAAGTTGTGTACTCTCTTAGATGAAGATGAGAAATAAACTCTATATCATCTGCACATAAAGTGCTAGGAACGTCATCCTTAGGGGTTTAGGGTAGCCTGCTTCTGTCTTGGGATTCCCTGGTAATGACAAGAGAAGGACTCATGCAAGAATAGTTACTCCCCTCTGCTAGAGGTGGACCCCTTCTAGTTCTGTGGCCCAGTTTGATGGACCTTTGCCCCCTGCTGCTTCTTTTAGTCTCGGGTTGGAACCTAAGCTCTTCTTTAGTGGCAGCAACATCCCTCTTTTTAGAGATATATCTTCTTCTTTTTTTGGGTCCATATTTCTTTTTAAAGTAGGAAAGGAAAAACCTTATAATGAAAAGAACCTAGAATGAGCTTTTCTCCATGGATTGGAACAAAAATAGTTCAGGGTTTTCAACATAGTAGTTTTCAGAAATTATGGAAAGTAAAAGAAAATATAAAAGAACCAAGAATGACTAAGGTTATAAAAAAAACACCTCTCCACCCTCACCATTGAATGAATGACTTTTCATGTCATCTTAGATCTTCAGAGATCCATTTAATTACTGTATTAAATGCAAGCCATCGTTTTGTTTTCTAAGAGACACCTCCTCCAATAAAGATGAGCCACTTGGCCACGAGGATCCTAATAGTTCTATATGGGACAACCAAATCTTATAGTGAAGATAAAAAGGCTTACATTTACCGCTGGTAACCTTTTAAAATCCTTGCGTAATAAATACACAAAGACTTAGGGGCTACTAATGGATCAATATGTTTTATTTTTACTCAAGTTCTCATTTAAATGAACTAGAGGCAAGGTAATAACCTAACATTCTTGGGCTCATCCAAGCGCTGAACCCAAACATATATGGATAAAAAGACCCAGGATCTTTGGGCTCAACTAAACACTGAGCCTAAGTATATACAAGTCTAGCACATTGTCAAACCCAACATTCTTGGGCCCAGCTAAACGTTGAGGCCAATCATATATGAGTTTAACGAATTGTCAAACTCAGCATCCTTAAGCTCAGTTAAAAGCTAAACCCAAGCATTTATGGGTCTATCAAGCTTCCAAACCCAGCATCTTTGGGCTCAGCCAAGCGCAGAGCCCCCACATAAATAGGTCTTGCGAGTTGCCACACTAATTACCCTCGAGATTAGCTAAGCGCTGAGGCCAAGTACACGTGGCTCTAGAAATCTTGTCATGCTCTATTTTTAAACAACGAGATACTTTTCCTCTGGTAAGTCATAGATATTTTCTTTCTTTTATGCATAATGAGTTTTTAATGCTATGAGAGGAAGATGACTTTGTAGTCCTCCCCTCCATCAAAGGGTAAGAATGATGGGGTATAAAGACTCATTGGATTCTTAAAAAAAAACACAATCTGTATTCTTAACTACATATTTAGTTTTAGAATCTCTTTTTAAAATATTATTGTTTTTTTCTCAAAAAGATACTTACTTAAATATTGGAGAGTCCCAAAATCTACCAAAAAAACTTTTTGTAGGTATTAAACACCAACGACCAGCCATATTGGTTAAAAAACTAAATTAGATTGTCAAAACTAAAATATCAACCAATTATTAAAGACATAAAATTTATCCTCAAGCTACTTGAATTTTGTAGAACGCATAAACTTTTAATATAATTTTTAAAAAATAAGTTAATCTACATTAATGTATACGTCAGAATGAAAACATGCTTTGTAGAAAAAGTTGCAGTGGAAGCTTCTGTTGTTCAAATTTTGGCGTATTGACACCGACATGGTTCAACTCCAATAATTATACAATTTATCACGATCGGAGCTTTGACTGGCTTAATTGACGACGGAGATCGTGATTGCCCACCAGCTTTGAACTCCAACACGTGCGTGGGTGGAAATCGAGTTTAAGTGGTGTGGAAATACTTGATACCGGGACATTGAAGGAGTTTACTGTATTTATTGTTTGCCTTTGAATTTTAAGACGCTTGTGGTTAAAAAAGCAGCTCTAAAGTCCATGAAAACAGGTGTTGCTTTTTTTTATAAAAAAAAAAAAAAAAAACGTGAGATTCTGGGAAGTCTCGCCGCAGATTTTCATAAGATATGGTTTGGTTAGAAACTCTAGCGATAAATTCATGTCAATATGCTTTTGACATAGTAAATGTTAGGCAATCTTGTTGAAATTTCATCGCAAAGGAAGTGCATAATGTGCGCGAGACTTGCATACTTTTCATGTGCTTGTTTCAACGAAAAGGAGTAAAAGCAATAAGAGATTACTTGTGTTCTTAAGGGGGAGGAGGGCCTATTTTTTATTATTATTAGAAAGTAATCCACTGGTTATCTACTTGAGCTTGTTTGGAAGTATAGTTATGTTTGTTTTTTAAAATATTTTATTAAAATAATATATTTTTTTTATTTTTAAAAAATTATTTTTAAAATCAACACATCAAAACTATTTTAAAAAAATAACTTTTTAAAAAAAAAAATTTATTTTGTAGATTTTCTCACTGCATGCCATGAGCTATTTCAACCAAACACTATGTACTCAAGTGGTGTCGCTTTAATGGCTAACCTTATTTTTTTTTAATTATTCTTTGTATTAAAAAAATATTAAATTAATTTTTTTTAATTATTTTAATGTGTGTACACACACACATATATATATATATATATATATATATATATATAATAAAAATATATAGTATTTTAATGTATTTTTAATTTAAAATATTATTTTACCATACACATGCTTGATCATAATTATAGGATTTGATTTGTTAGCGTGGTCAATCACATGATTGTAAACATTCTAAACAATTTTTGCTGCCTAACCAAGTGGACCTCACTCTTAAGAAGTTGAATGCAGGAAGCTCCACCTTATGATGGATTGGAAAAAAAAAAAAGTGAAAGAGAAATTAAGAATTATATACTTATTCATTGCAATAGTATAAAATCACTTTTAAATTAAAAAAACTTTTGATATAGATATTAATGATATGATGGTTTTTTCATCATGATATAATTATTTTTTATAAATTATATGGAATTAGATTAGTAATTTTATTTTATTTTATATAGTAAAATTACTGATTTAATTCTAGAATAACATAACTTAATGCCTAATATTTAGATATATTTTTGTATTTTTAATTATTTTTAGAACAATGTAATTATTTTGATGTTCTTATAGACAAAATTAACAAAACTCTCACCAAGAGCTTTTTGTTATTTTACATTGTTTTTATTCTAAATTTCAAGGGTGCTAACTAGCTTTGTTATATATATATATATATATATATATATATATATATATATATATATATATATATGTTCGGAAGGCATGTGGGGGGCTATCTAACAACTAAACTTTACCTTCTTAGGTGGCGTTTAAAAAGTTTTTGCGCCAGTGACCTAATAAGATAATAGATGTTTCAAGATTTATAATGATTTGACACATGCGGCTATTTCTTTTCCTCTCTTTTTTATTTTCTCTTCACCTAAAATTTTACGCTAGCCCTTTAAAAAACAACCTCTTGATTTGTTGATTTGATCCATTTTATTCTTATTATGATTTTTTTTATTTTGAGTAATTTATAAAAATTTTATGCTTTTTCAATTTCATACCTCTTAAATTTTGTCATCTTTTAAATTTGATCTTCATTCATTTAATTGGCTATTTTTTTCAAATCATTTTTCAAATTGATTTTGTTTTACGATTTCATCCTATCAAATTTTCTTATCCTATCGAATTTAATCTCTATTCTTTTTATTGTTATTTTTTTTACTTTAATAAGTTTTTTAAATAAATATTTAAAATTTATTCGTAATAAACTTCTTGATTGGACTCAATCCGAGGTTCCACGGGTTGCAAATTGTTAAGATTTAACTAGGTTTAGAATATTTTTTCCAAGCCTAATTTATTTCTTTTCCTTTGTATAAGTTAATTTTTTTTCTCATTTTATTCTTAAGTGTTTATTCAGTTGAAGACTTAGGTATTTTTGTTTATCATTCTTTGTTAGGTTTTTTTGGTTGATTCTTTAAATTTTTATTTTTTTTCTTAATCCCTTCTTTCAATACTTGAAATGATTTTTTAAAACAATTTATAAGGTTAGAGTTCCTTCTCTATTTCAACCATATTATTTTATTTTTTTTTTATTTTTTTATTGCTATGTTTTTTATTTAAGATACATTTTTTTATTATTTTTATTTTTTGGTTTTCTCTAGAATTTTCCATTGATTTTTAAAATAACCCAGGTTTTCTTTGGTTTTTTTTAATTGTTGCTCTTTATTGGATTTACTTTGGTTAATTAATATTAAACTCGTTAGAAATTGAGCTTTTGAATTTAGTCTGGGTCTAGGATTTAATTGGTCACAAGTTTGAGACGTTTATTCAAATTTAGAAGATTCGTCTGAGTTTTATTAGTGTGTTTTTTTCTCTCTTTTAAAGCTAATTTTGTTTTTCAATTTTATTATATAACATTTATATCATTACTTATTAGACTTTTTTTTTTGTTTATTTTCTTTTAATATCATTTTCTTAACCATGTATTTTTGGTCTTTTTTTTTTGTTTGTTCATATATCAGTTCAATCATTTCTATGTCCCAAGTCATATTAATTTTTTTAAAAATAAAAAACGCTTGTATCATAAAATTATAAATGTTTTTTTTAATTTCATCATTTTTATTTTTTTCTCTATCAAAGTTAATTTTTATTTTTTTATTGCTATTTGTTTTATTTGAAATTATTTTTAGTTTTTTTTTCTTAAAAACTTCATCCCCCATGGGGTTTTTTGCTATTAATTTCAAAAAAAATATTGTCTTGTTGTTGCAAAACATGAGACACAATGCTAGTTTTGCACTGTATTATAAATATATATTTTGTATTATTATATTATATGAAAACTATATCATATAAATTACAAAAAGAACATAATATGCGTGTGTACATTAATTTTAATGCAAACTAACTTAAAATCATGTATTTAGTAATTGTTTAGTATTGTAGTGGAAAATATTTTTTTAAAGTAATTTTTGTATGAAAATATATTTAAATTTTTTATTTTTAATATTAATATATTAAAATCATTAAAAAATAATTGTAATATTTTTTAACACTTATAAAATGCTTTCAGATAAAGTTTCAAACCAATATCAAACAGGCATTTAATCAACATCCCAGTCTCGTTACCAAGTCTCACCACTAAAAATCTGACACTCGCTACTTTTTTAGCCAAACACAGTCCAAATTTTAGGGCGCAGTGAGCATTGATGTGAATACGACATCGTTCAGGGGAGGAAATAAAATGACAAAAATGTATCAACCTTTTTCACATTTTTTAGGTCATGTCTACCTCTTAGTGGGTCCGACTAGAAGAAAATTAAATGGCGCGCCCAGTCTTTTTTGTCGTCGATGATTGACAAGTGGATAAGCTTACCTTTTTCCATTGAAGCACTAAAATCTGCCACGTGTTCAGCAAATCCACTATCGGTCTCTTTTCAACACGTGTCCCTTTTAGGGTCCACCAGTGAAAGTCAACATAAGAGCGTTATCGATGGTCTTGACACAACCACGTGGACATCATCGCTTTTGATTTGGAGGTGGGAACCACGACAAACTTGAATAATTGTATCATTTTTAATTATAATTTTCCTCTACTTTATATGATATATTTTTTAGTTTTATTCTTACGCATATAAAAATATTAAATCAATTTTCACAACATGAAGATATTATTTGGGCTAAAAGTTCATCATATAAACAACAAATCAATTTAAAAGAATTTAGATCCAAAACATTAATGGGATCTTAATGATTTTAGATTTGTTCACAAACTTCATACAATTAACAATACAACACACTACTCAATGTCAACATTATAAACTTTATACAATTAACAAAATGCATTCATCCAACATACCATTTTCATTGAGCAAAAATATTTGTTTAACAAAAAAGTTCACTCAAGTATGGGAATTCAATGATAGGGGTTAGCAAAATACCAACAAATCAATTAAATCGAGAAAACTAAAAAACAATTAGAATATTTTTAAAAAAATTTGGTTCGGTTTCATAAGTTCGAAATAAAAAACCGAATCGAACCGAATTGATTAAGTTAAGAAATAAACCAAATCAAACAAAAAAAACCCAAAAAACCAATTAGAAAGTCCAAAAAAACCCAAAAAAACAATATAATTTTTAATTTTTAATATAAAATAACCAAACCGAACCAAAACCAATCGGTTGGGTTTCGTTTTTAACTTAAAATAATCGAACCGAACCGAAACCGGTCAGTTGGAACCGGTTTTGGTTCGGTTTATGGTTTTTTTTTTAAATTTCAGTTTGATTGTTTTTAGATAAAAACCAAACCAAATAAAAAATGATATCTCTATTAAATGATATTGGTCCTGCTTGAATTGAAAAAAAACTAAATGAGCCTATAATATCCATGAAATTAAGTCCTAAAAGTATATAAAAATAATAATAAAGGTGATGCTTAAGTACTTATCACCGCAAAGAAAAAGTTGTTAAAAAACTAATTGTTTAAACTTAATTTTATAACAAGTATTTAATAATAAAAACACAAAATGTATTTTTTTTTACAATTACTCATTATCTTATATTATCAATATTACTCATTACTATCCAACCTCATTAGTAAACTCTGAAATAAAAGAGATATAATAAAATAGCTTAGTAAATTATAACTTAAAAAGTTTTTCAAATTGATAATAAAATAGCTAAACTAGTAAACTCTTTATCTAATTCTAGTTTTTCAAACTTTTCAAGATCATTTATTATTTGTAAAATATTTTTTTGATTACAGAGAAGAGCAACTCTAATTTTGACAGCAGATGAGAGCTTCAATAGTTGTTGAATTCAATAAACTTCTAAAGGGATCCAGTACACGATCCTTATGCTAAAAATTAATTTCAAATAAGTGTTGAAATATGAATAACTAAGGATATTTTTTGCAACTATAGAGAGTATTGGATACTTGGAGCTGTTAGCTTTCCATTTTGATCTTCACATTCATGTGCCGAATACTTCTCTAATTTAGTTTTACTCTCCTCGTTATCCTCCTTCATTAGAAGGCTATAGCTTGAAATGCATCTTCCTCCACCTTATTATCATTCAAATATTGAGAAAGATTATTTATAATAGAATATTATGCCACTTTTCTATTATCTTAGCTGGAATAAAAGTAAAATACCCTTACAATTATATCTTTTACCTTTTTAATCAAATCTTTCACCATGACAGCCAAGCAACTCTTTCTATATTTATAATAGAATATTAATACTCAAACTATTAAGGCAAGCAAGACTTCATATATTTTAACTTATAATGAGGATCTAAATTAATTACTATAAATAAAAAAAAAATATATCCTCAAACTTTCTCCAATATTCATCAAACTTGTATTTCATATTGGATGTCATTTCATTTGTTAAGAAATCTTTATTTTTGGACAATTTTGAAATTTGTGTTTGTATAGAGACTAGTTCATGAAAGAAACAATTGCTCATGACATGCAAAGGCCCTGAAAATCTCAAAATTACCCTATAGAATAATCTCAAGAACTTTATAAAAATTCTTTCATTTTTCCCATCTATATTGTTAGGAGGTCCTTTATGTATCTTTTTACCTTTTGAATCTACCTCTAAAAAGAACATTAAATACCAAGGATTATCTTCATCTTTTTTTATTAAACACTTTCTTTAATTTTATAGTTGTATGTAATCAGCCAAGCAACTCTTTATTGTTTTCACAATGGTCTTACCATTGTGATTAAAAACTTGATAAAAGTTTTAAATTATTTTAAAAAGTTCCAATCACTATCCACCCAATAACTTGTGACACATATGTAATTTATATTTTGTACACACATGTAAAACATATTGTAAACCCCCGTAAATAGAAATAAATAACAAAAAAATAGGAATGAAGTAATGAGGTCTCGATAACTAATGGAGATTCGGTATGAAAGAAATGAATAAATAGTAGGAATGATAATAAATGTGTCATGTAAGAGAGAATGATCTATATAAACAAATTTAAAGGTATTGTTGAAGTCAAAATGACGGTTATGATTTTTAGTTTAAAACTTGTAATGTTGGTGAAACCAGTGACGAGTTTTAATGGATAAAAGAATAAGAAAAATAAGAAGACATACACTAGCTTATTCTTAATGGTTTTCTTTAACTTTGTCTTTTTTTCAGCATAAAAGGTTCAAGCAATCCTTTGTGATAGTGATTCACGAGGGGATACAAAATCTGGGTTATATAGAGTTACATGGCTTGAGAAAACTGTTTAAATCCTAAACCTTTTACTATCCTAAAAGAAAACTCATCATAAATAATCATCTTAGTAAGTGTCTTTCTACAAGTTTCTTAACTAAAATTAATAGCTTTAAGAGTACCCTTAGTTCCATCTTTAACTCCTTTAAAAGTTTGAGTTAATGTTTTTTGTCATTAAACTTAAACCTACTAGAAAACTTTTTACACAAGCTATTTAAGCGTGTCTATAAATTACCAGCTTCACGAGTCTTTAAAGCACATGTATAATCTTGTTGATAATACTTATATACAGATCTCTTTAATAATGGATTGCAACACTTTTATATATCAAAATGATGCTAAACTTTAGATATAATTCTTAGAGGTTACATTTATTTTCTTGTTATCTTTGTTGCAAGTAGCATTTGTAAAAGTGATTGAAACAAGGTTGCTCTTTGTTGGAGCAACAACATCATTCATTGGAGTTTAAACATCATTATTTACTAGAAGAGCATTAACATTGATGTCTTAAATAGAAGGTCTTCTATTATCTATCTAAAACAAAAAGATTTAATCAATATAATATTTTATATTTATTAAATAAAAACAATCAATGCAACTGCATAAACATTTTGTTAGTTAAAGTATTATATTCAGGCTAGCTTGGTTATCTAAAATTTTAGTGAATCTTTTAATAAAAATAAGTGATATTTTTATATGAAATTATTTTATGAGTCAGTTTAATGTACATGTTATTTGACAAGTACCTATATATTATTTACATGTATTCCTTATATTCTAATTTATAAGAGCAGTTGTTTTTTTTATAAAGAAAAGAATATAATATTATTATTCCATAAACTTTATCTTTACTTTATGTTAATTAATAAAATATAATTAAATATTAAAGACAAAAAAACTTTATTTATAATAAATATAAATCTAGTACTATGTATAACTAACCAATTGACCACAAGACATGTTCACTAGGACGCCCCTCGTGGTTCAGTTCACTTGAATGCCAGTTCCGGCGCACCGTGTAATGGTTGCCTCGCTGCGACACTGCTCTATAGTCATGTGCCAACTGGTGGCACTGCCAAGAGGTTACAAATAAGCTCTTGTTCATAAGTGCAGTGCACCTGTGCAAGCAAGCAGGAGCTGGATGCACAAGAAATCTGTGTGCTGTTGTAATTTGAAGGAAAATAAATGCACTGATTACTCATAATGAGGCAACAAATGATCACTTTATTGCTTATGATAATATATTAACCAATCTTATTTATGATCCATACCCCGCACAGTAAAGGCAATACTCATTATTATTGACTTGAATGTCAATGACCTATCTTTTACCCTAATGAAGAGAACATTTAATATATTTGAGAAAAAACCCGTGATGGCCAGGGATGCAAGATTCATTCCAAAATCACTGTATAATTTGTAAAAATCGGATTGTGCTGTGAGCTCTTGGGGTCCATGCACCTGCCTTCGGACCAGGTCACGGACATGGAACTTCGTAAATCTCTTAGCCAGGATCTATTATTCTGGCTGGCTGGCTGGTTGGTGGTTGGCACTGCAAACCAAGTCAACAAAGATCATATCAAACTTATTTTGAATATGTCTCGTGCAAGCAATGCTATCCTTCCAAATGCAAAGCACTACCCATGTCCTCGCCGAGCTGAGATTTGGAGTCTTGATTTATATTTCATGTGCAAGGATGTTTACTTCATTACAATTTAATTAGGCGACATCCCTTGCTAGACGTGCTTGTGCTTTTTTTTTCTTTCTTTCTTTTTTAATTATGGCTGTTTGGGTTATCTTCTGTGCACTTCAACTAATTCCCTTGAGATTCTGAAGTTAACGATTATAAGTCTCTAGCGGCCCTGAGATTTACGTCACTTGAATTAATGAATTCTGGAAAGTAAATTTAGGGTCTGACCAGTTGAATTATACCTCTTACCCTCGACTTCTTAGATTGCTATTGCAACGATCAAGTGCGGCTTCTTTTCTCGATACAGGTCACGAGAAAAATTAAGAGCTTGTTTGTTTTTATGTTTTAATTTAAAAAAAATTAATTTTTTTTATTTTTTTATTTTAAATTTTCATATTATTTTGATATGTTATTATGAAAAATAAATAAAAAAATATTATATCAATATATTTCTAAATAAAAATAAATTTTAAAAATCAATCAATTTCACAATAACACCTTTTCATTTCAATCACAATAAGCGTTCTTTCAAAAAAAAAAAAAAAGACAAGATATGATGGCTAACTATCTAGGCCAACCACTGGCCTAATGGGATGTGATTTGGGATTTAATAATTGATGGAAAAAAATTAAGCATTCTCATATTGCAAGTCTTTGCATCATACCAAGCTTGTACGAAACATAAAACAAACCTCTCAATTTGAGAAAATAAATTTGTAGGTTTGAAAATAAATTACTCTGTTATTAAAAACTCTTATAAAATTAATAGAAGTAGGGAGAAAGTTACGAGGATGTTGATATAAAATATATTAATAATGTTTTTCATAATAATGAACGATCTTTTTGGCAAGTCTTCAATTTGAGGATATATTTAAAAATATTAAAATTTCAAGACTTAAATGAAAAGGTTGTCAAAGTTAGGAGGGTGTCACGATCCTGGACGAAGCGGCTCATGGAAAGAGAACTGGGGTTTTATTTTATTTTATTTTATTTATCCTCTCTTGTTTTTATTTAAATTTTTGCTGCAATTGTTTTTAAAAAATAAAAAATTGCTACTAAAATCTAAATAGGAACAAGAGAGGGTTTTTTTTATTATTTGTTAATGTGAATTTTCGGGTTAGCTTACATGTATATTAACTAATCTTATAAGTCCTGAAGTTAACGATCATGTAAGTTTCTAGTGATCCTAATATTTGTGGGACTCAAACTGGTGATCTCTAAGGAGAAAATTTAGAGTCTGACCAGTTAAGTTACACCTCGTTAGAATTATGTAATTTGCGGTTTTAAATCTTAGAAAACCAAAGTGAATATTTAATTAAGGAATAGTTTGATATTAAAAAAGAGATCATAGAAGGTAAATACTTGGCGTATAAATATATGAATCAAAGATTGGAAAATAACCATAACATTATAAGAAATAATCAAATAAAATTCAGAGAGAATAAAGATAATCAAGGATCAAATATATGATATTTTAAATAGATTTACTCGTATCATTCCAGTTATATGAAAAGAATCTAATCTAGATAAATAAAAAAGAAGGGGTGAAATTGTTTTTTTATTTTTATTATTTTTAAAAGGAACCTTCCGTGGATTGGACACAGACGGGAAGCGCGTGGAGGAAGAGTTCCCTAAATGGGGAAATAAATCCAACAATCGAATTAATTGCACAATAAGCTGCGGTGACAAAGGGAGCAAAAATATAAAAAATGAGGTCGGAATGAAATTCAAATTCACACTAAATTCAAATTCACTACAAACTCTTATTAACTTCACGCGTCTCTCTCTACCGTCATAAAAAATAAAATTCGGGGGGTCGTAGTCTTCGCCATCGTAAATAATAATAATAAAAAAAACCCTCACTGAAATCACGCATTCCCTTTTCGTTTCTCTTTGAGAGAGAACAAATTCTAGAGAGAGGCGCGCACACAGAGCCCTCTGCTTTGCTTGTTTTCTTTGCCATTTCCGCCTTGAAAAACAAAGTGAGATAAAGAAAATCTGTGAGAATTTTATTTGTTTATTTAATTTAGCAGTCTCGCCGGTTGGTGTCATTTTGTGGAAATGAACGTTTTGAGTTAACGAGGTAGTCTGCTCTTTACTTATTTAAGTAAGAATTCTGTGCGCGCTCTCATTTCTTTTTATTTCAGTATTCTACTATTTAATTTGTTCTTGTTCCTATCTCTTATTTTTGCAGATTTTTAAGGGTTTGCCTGTTGATTTCGTCGAGTTTTGGTGGGAAGTGAAGTGGGTTAATCTTGAAATCGGGGCTTAAGTCTGTTAAGAGTATCAAGCTTTCGAAGTGGCATTGGTGAAATATTGATTGCCGGTTTAGAGGTAAGAGAAATGGGTGATACTGAGGAAGCAAATAGTGAAATGATACAAAGGTTGCAATCTTCTTTTGGAACAACGCAATCATCATCTACTACCATGGCTAAGCAACCCTTTTCTTTGATAAACCAAATAGATGTGTCTCAGTTGAGTTTGAACCCAACCCAAATGCGGGCGAGGCATTTTACGAATTTTTCTCAGAATTTTAGTGGGGATAGTAACAAAAGAGTAGGGTTTCCGCCTTCCCATCCTAATCAGATCCCACCCATTTCGCCTTATTCCCAGATCCCAGTGTCCAGGCCAGTGAACCAGCAAATGGGTCCGCAGAGTTTTAGTCTGGGGCCTACTCATTCGCGATCTTTGTCGCAGCCATCATCGTTTTTCTCCCTTGATTCCTTGCCCCCGTTGAGTCCGGCCCCTTTCCGGGATTCATCTTCGCCTTCGGTTTCGGACCCTATTTCTACTGACGTGTTCATGGAGGAGAAGGATGGTGGTTCTCATTCGTTATTGCCTCCCTCGCCTTTTAATAGGGGCAATGCTCCACGGGTTGTTGAGAGTTTGCCTCCACGGAAAGCGCATAGAAGGTCTAACAGTGATATTCCATTTGGACTTGCTAATGTGTTGCAATGTTCACCGCCCCTTATTCCGTCGAGGGGTTCAAGTGGGTTGGAGCGGTCGATGTCTGGGAGAGAAAATTCAGGGATGGCTAAGCCAGCACAATCGGTGAAAAAGGAATGGGAGAGAGGTGGTGACAGCAATGCGGAGGGGATGGGTGAGAGGAAATCTGAAGGGGAAGTCGTGGATGATTTGTTTTCTGCTTACATGAATTTAGATAACATTGACGTATTGAACTCCTCGGGTACTGATGAGAAGAATGGTAATGAGAATCGTGAGGATTTGGATAGTAGAGCTAGTGGGACCAAGACGAATGGTGGTGATAGCAGCGATAATGAGGCAGAAAGCAGCGTGAATGAAAGTGGTGGCAACCTGCCAAGAGCAGGATCGAGTTCTTCAACAGAGAAGAGGGAAGGGATCAAAAGGAGTGCTGGGGGTGACATTGCTCCTACCACCAGACACTACAGAAGTCTGTCAATGGATAGTTTCATGGGCAAATTGAACTTTGGTAACGAATCTCCAAAGCTGCCACCCTCCCCAGGAACTCGTCCAGGACAGCTATCACCCACCGATTCAATAGATGGGAATGCCTTTAGCTTGGATTTTGGGAATGGTGAATTTAGTGGTGCTGAACTGAAGAAAATTATGGCGAATGAGAAACTTGCTGAGATCGCTTTAGCTGACCCAAAACGTGCAAAGAGGTACGTTCAATTTGGATCGATCACTAATTCACCAGATACATGATGTTATAATCCTTTGCCTCATTGCTTCATGTTCCTCATTTGTTTTCCAATTTCAGGATTTTGGCAAATCGTCAATCAGCTGCCCGTTCCAAGGAGAGGAAGATGAGATATATCTCAGAACTGGAACACAAGGTTCAGACTTTGCAGACAGAAGCTACCACATTGTCTGCCCAGCTTACTCTTTTACAGGTAGCGATGTGAAATATTGAAACTTGTTTCCATGTAATTATAGCGTTATCTTTTCTATAATCTTTCACTATTTTCTTCTACATATCCAGAGAGATTCTGTTGGTCTTACTAACCAGAACAATGAATTGAAATTTCGCATCCAAGCCATGGAGCAACAAGCTCAACTCCGAGATGGTATGGATTCTCCCACCCCATTTTTTTTTGCATATTTTCTCATTGCATTTATATGTTCTGTTAGTGTGCGAATAGCGTCAGTGCCTGTTGTGTGAATGTACTATCCTTGGTTATTTCCTGTTCGTTGTTGTATGAAGAACTTGCGTATCCAGAATTAAGCCTTATGGTGAGTAAGTTTTGTCCATGGTGATTAGCTCTCTTGTTTGCGTGGTCATGCTGCCATGGACATTTCTCTATTATTAACTTGTGTCCATGTAGTTAGGTGAGCAATCACTTGCGTTTAAAGTCTTATCTGTTAGTGTATGATGTAACTCCTCTTCTAACATATAGTCACAGTGTGCAACTGGTTAGCGTAACCTGTTGAAAGAATTACATGGCTAATATTCTTTGGTAGATTTGTTGATGGAAAAAATATGGGAGGCCTTCATTTCATGGATTATTTACTTATTCTTTGACCTTCAGCATGTTTGGTAGATTTGTTGGTAATTGTATTCAACTGTAACAGCTTTAAACGAGGCATTAACTGCTGAGGTCCGACGGTTGAAGATTGCGACTGCGGAGCAGGGTGGGGACTCTGATCCATCCAAGAGCATGGTTCAGCAGCAGCTTTCTATCAACCCTCAGATGTACCTGCAGCAGCCACGACCTTCACAACTTGGCATGCATCAATTGCAGCAGCAGTCATCAGCCTCCCAATTCAACATGCATCAACGGCAACAGCAACAGCAACAGCAGTCCTCCCAGCCACAGCCTCAACAAAATGGAAATACTACCCCAAAGCCAGATTCAAATCAATAGGCTGGGAAGAAAAAGATGGCTATGTTGATTATTAATCGTCTCATCAACTTCCGGCGCTTTACATTTACTACTTACAATGCATTCATTCATTTGTTTTCCATCTCCAAGCGACGTCTCTATGGTTTGGTAGTTACAAATTCAACCTGCATCGCATATCTCCAGCTCGGAATTTCGTTTAAAGTGATATATATACAGGCCTTTATATATATATATATATATATATATATATATATATGTTATTCATGATTATGAATGTTACTTGTTTCTGGTAGATATTTAATCCATAAAGAGAACATTTCTTAGACGTGACATGTTTTGTTAAGACGTTTAAAGAGTTGAACTGAAAACTCTTATTTGTTTGTTTCAGCAAAGAATGGCTGATTCCTTTATAATTGCTTGTGCTTTTGTATGCCTTTAGACTTGTTATTTTGTGTTTAACCCAAACAAGACAAATCAGGAGCTGCTAATTAACAGAAACTTTCAGGAAATGCAATAGTTCGTTTTTTAAAATGTTTTTTATTTAAAAATATATTAAAATAATAATTTTTTATTTTTTTAAAAATATTTTTTAAAATAATTTAAAAATATCAAAAAATATTAATTTAAAATTAATTAATTAATTAAAAAAATTAATTTTTTTTAAAATATTTTTAAAATGTAAAAATAAATATATCCTAAATGGTTTGGGAGTTTCACTTAGCTAAAAACACTATTTATCATTTGATTGTGGTGCTTTTTTTCCTTTGTCTAATTGAAGCTCAATTATTGTCACAAATGATAAGATTGAAAAGAGGATAAGCATGAAAAGAACGAAAATAGATGGTTATTTTGAAATTTGATTTAAAAAATACACTTTTATCCTTATATTTTTTAATTTATAAACTTTTGATCCATCAATCTTTTTTAAAATTTATTTTTTATTCAATTTTATTTTCTATAATTTATTTTTTATTCTTAGTTTAAGAGATGAGAAAGAGTGGCTGGATGTATTAGTTAAAATTGATTTTGACTATGAAAAAGATATATTTAGGTGCCAATAAGTTTTATTAAATGAAAAAAATTTATCTTATGTGTTCTTCCTTGCCCTTAACTTTACTTGAGATGATAAATTTGGACTTAGAAAATTTTTTAGTTTCAAGTGATTTTGAATTTTTGGATGAATTTTTAAATTGTTTAAAGTCACATACAAGTTTATCAATGTGTTTTGGGTTAAAATGAATTTCTAAATAATAAAAAACATAAGCCATGATTTTCCTGGCATTATATTGGATGGAATCATATAAATGACATGTCGTCTATCTTTATTTTTATTTTAAAGAGGAGGGCGACAAGTTGTCTACCGTGTAAAAAAAATTACACAAGCCAGCGCATCTGGACCTTTTTTTTATACATTTTTTATAGTTTTTGTTTTTCAATTTGATCCTTCTTAATTGACCTTTATTGATTTTTCTTTATTTTTTTTCAATCATATCCTTTAATATTTTGTTGATTTTTAATTGGGCAGCAAAATTTGTTTTGATTTGATATTTATAGGTTCATCGCAATCTCAAATAAATAATCCAATTTTAGGTGGTTTTTAATTTTACGTACGTCTATTTTTCTTATCATATAGTTAAATAAAAAATTATAAAAAATTTATTGAACTTGATTTAGTTCATAACTCGGGTCATAGATTTGGTTAGTTGACTTATGTTGATTATGAATCGGGCTTTATAATTTATTTCGGTTACACAAATAATTTTTAATTTATTTAATTAAATGTATGATAAACTTTTAAATTTACGATTGAGATTTTTTTATGTTAAAAGAACATGTATGAAATGCCATCATATTCATTTTTTTATGTTGAAAAAAAATTTATCCGACACGTGGTGAAACGAGAGGTAGTTCTGCTATGTTATTTTTCTAGTTTTGAAATTAACATAGCAAGAAAAAAAAAAATTTGTATCATTTGTTTTTCTAGAATGTCTGAAACAGTGCATTTTAAAGATAAAAGTAACATGATTTACACAGGGTTTTGTTGCGAGGTATTTGGCACATATGAGAAGGTTTAATGCTGCCAATTATTTTACTGTTGGATGTAACACGAACAATGACTAGTTATTTCAGGCTCTCCATTAGAAAATAAATGCCATACGCAGAGACAGAAAATCATTCAGCATCATCAATTATATGACCGAACTAATTCACTCACATTCATCCGAAGCAAATGTAACCAATCATGTAAAATTTCGAGTGATTTGATGCACAGTGAGATGCTGAATTTCTTAAAAACCATAAAGGGAATGTTAACAGGGAACTAAAGATTAGAAAACTCCCACAGATAGAACTTTGATGGAGCACTTATCCCTGTATAAAAAAGCCCTGTCGATGCCGATACACCATTAAGAAAAAATAATAAAACCAAGCACTTTTAGGATTAAATCTTGCAAAATTTAGAATGCCAAACAAAATTGTGCAGCTTCTACTTTTGGAACCTTAATTAATCCAAGGCAGCACACCTAGATTGTACTGAGATCATTAGATAAGTCATCTACCACCTGACCACATCACATAATAAATAATAATAAATCCTGCTGTCATGACCCAAAATCCATCAATTCTGCAAAGAAGACAACTTCCCGACTTCACTAACTTTATGCACCTCTTGATTTAGGGGTGCTTGCACCCAGCTCCCATCAATGGACTCGAGACTTCCATTCAATCCATCATCCATAAAATCACCGACCCTTTTCACCTTAACCTCCTTTGGCTGAACAGGGTAATTCCCAGAGAAGCAAGCATAACAAAAGCTCGGAGACTCATCACCTAACAATTTCTTCAAGCTATCCAATGGTAGAAATGCAAGCGAATCGCATCCAATAAACTCCCTAATCTCCTCCACGCTCATTCTGTTAGATATCAACTCCTCGGAACTTGGTGTATCTACTCCATAGTAGCAAGAAGCTATAATTGGTGGACTAGCAATCCTCATATGGACCTCCTTAGCCCCAGCCTCCTTAAGCAACCTAACAATTTTCGACGAGGTAGTTCCTCTCACAATTGAATCATCCACAACCACAACTCTCTTCCCCTCCAAGACTCCCCTCACTGGAGATAGCTTAAGCTTAACACCAAAGTCCCTAATCTTCTGGGATGGCTCAATAAAAGTCCTTCCTACATAATGCGACCTTATCAACCCTTGCTGAAAAGGGACACCAGCTTTCGCGGCATAGCCAAGTGCAGCCACCACCCCAGAATCTGGGACTGCAATCACCACATCGCAGTCAACAGGAGCCTCGGTAGCCAGTATTTCCCCAAAAACGTGCCTTGACTCATAAACAGACCTACCAAATACTACTGAATTAGGCAAAGAAAAATAAATATGCTCAAATATGCACTGTTTCGGTTCAGGGTGGGGCATTAAGCAAAGTGATTGAACCCCATCTTTATCCACCACTAAAACCTCACCAGGATAAACCTCTCTCTCATATGTGGCCTCAATCAAATCAAGAGCACAAGTCTCGGAAGCAAACACAACAGCACCGTTACTCCTCCTTCCCATCACCAAAGGCCTAAAACCAAAAGGGTCCCTCACGGCCACCAACTTATCCTCGGTGACAAACACCATAGAATAAGCCCCTTCTAGCTTCTCGCAAGCATCAACAATCCTCATAAAGAAAGGTCTAGCCTTTGATGTAGCAATCAAATGCAGAACAACTTCAGTATCAGAACTAGTGTTAAAAATTGAACCATTATCTTCTAGCGTAGCCCTTAATTTCCTATAATTCACTAAATTCCCATTATGGGCAACCCCAACAGAACCAAACCGGTAACCAGCAACAAAAGGTTGCACATTTTTAAGCATTGAAGACCCGGCAGTTGAATATCTAACATGACCTATAGCTAAATCACCAGGTAATTGGTCAAGTTTTGACTCATTAAACACTTCAGAGACTAAACCAACACCAGTAACAGATTGCAAGACCTTATTTTCATTAACAGCAACAATACCAGCTCCTTCCTGACCTCTATGTTGCAAAGCATGAAGGGCTAAATAGCAAAGACGCGAAGCTTCAGGGTCACCATAGACACCTACAACACCACACTCTTCGCGAGGCTTATCGTCATCATCGTCAAAATAAGAAGACAAATCATCTGGGCTCTTTTTGTTTGTGGAAACAAGGTCAGAGATTGGATTTTTAGAGGAAAGACTGATGTGGGTTTTGTGGGTGGTGTGAGAAAGGCAAGGTTTTTGAGGGAAAAGAGAGGGTTTTTGAGGGAAAAGAGAGGGTTTTTGAGGGGTTTTGGGGAGGATAAAAAGAGGGGCCTTTTGGGGTATTTGAGGGTTAGGTTTCAAGGAATAAGAAGGCTTTGAAAGAGCAGAGAAACTAGTGGTGTCTGCCATGGATGGAGGAGGAGAAAAAAGAATGGTGCGTGCGTGCGTGTGGGCGAGAGAGAAAGAGAGAGGCTGAGCGGTAGAGTAAAGGAAGAAGTTTGCGGAGCTTTAATAGTAGTTTGCAATTTGACTAGGTTTTGGGAGACTTTTACTTGATGGAGGGTACGGAAGATGTTTTATATGAGTATCTTTTAAGTATTTTTTATTTTGAAAAGTATTAAAATAATATATTTTTATTTTTTAAAATTTATTTCTTATATAGTATATTAAAATAATTTAAAAATATATAAAAAATTAATTTAAAATAAAAAATAAGTTAAACGTCAAATATCCTATTTGTGGTTACCGCACGCCTAGATTCCTAGAAGGTTATTATTGGACACTACAAAGAAAGAAAGGGTTATTATTGGAAACTATAAAGAAAGAATGGTGGAAATTGCAATTTAATCATCTTTTCCCAATTACATGGAGTTACGGAGAAATCCTCTCTTATTCGGGGATTTCTAGTGCCCGAACCGCGTGCTACTTGTGAGTGCATCTCATGCAAAATAAAATAAATAATAATAATAATAATTATTATTATTATTATTTGAAAGTGTAATTATAATTATTTTTCAAATAATTTTTCATGTTAAAATGCATTTAATAATTTTTTTTATTTTTAAAAAATTATTTTTGACATCAGCACATCAAAATAATTTAAAAATATTAAAAATATATTAATTTAAAATTAATAAAAAAATAAAAAAAATTCAAATTTTTTCAAAAATATTTTTGAAATGCAGAAACAAACAGTCATTTAAAAAAACCATCTTATCATTAAAAAATTATTTATTTTTATATTTTAAAAATGTTTTTAAGAAAATTTATTTTTTATTTTAAATTAATATTTTCATATTATTTTGATATGTTGATGTTAAAAATAATTTTTTTAAATTAAAAAAATAATATTATTTTAATATATTTTTAAATAAAAAATATTTTAAAAGTAACAACTTAACGGTCGCATCCCAAAATACTATAAATATCATGATTGTGCCACTCACCTCCTCCTTGTATTTTGCTCAAGTGGGCATCTTCATATGCACAGTAACTCTCATTAATTTCCGACTTTTTTCGTAATAAAATCTGTCATAATTACCGTTCGATGCTTCCCCATGTTACATGGTACCGGTAGAAGATGACTGAAATAAAATAAAATATTTAATAAAACATGGTTTTGACAATGGAGATAAGAGGGTTTAGCAAAGCCCCGGCCCTATAAAAAAATTATTTTTCCAGTTTTTTTTTAATAATATTTATAGTTGTAGTCTAAATAATAAAATAATTAAAATCTTAATTCTTTTAATTTTATTTTCTGGCTTTGCATTTTTTTTTAATTTAATGTAGGTGTTCGAACCAGCTTGCATGTACCTCAACTAATTTTATATATTTTAAAATTAATAATCATATAAGTTTTTAATGGTCATAAACGTGAAGGTGCTTTAATATATAACCGTCACATATTAATTTGGCCTTGGATATATTTTTTGAGGAATACATGAACCTTTCATGTTGATATGGTAGCATCTCTCCGAATTTAACGTGAAAGATATAAGTTGCCTTTACTTGTGAAAAATTTTCTACTTTTTCGAAAAAATTCTCTAATAAATAAAAAAAAATTAAAGAAAACACGTTTGCTAACTTGGAATGAAAATTACTTTTCAAAAAAAAACATGTAATTTCTATTTTTTCACTTTTTTGGAAATTTTTTTTAAAGATACCAAAATAGTTTTTTTTCCAAATCATCTAGTATAGAAACAGGGGACTTATTTAATTCACCTAATGTTTTATGGTAATTCATTTTAATATTTTAAATTTAAAATCAAATATGGTCCTTTTCTTTTGAAATTTTTGTATATAACAAACATGTTTACTTAATTTCTGATGAAAAAAATCTATTAAAAACAAATAAAAAAATCCGAGATGAAAATTAAAAATATTATTTAAAATAAATACAATTATAATATTTTTTGTCCGAGGGACTACTCATCTATATCCATTTTTATTATATATACTAGTTGGGTTTCGTAAAGGATATTATGATCTGATGACAATTAAAAAGAGATAAAAGCAAGTTTGAATAGCTGAAGTGCATGCTATGAGGATGGAGGTAAGTAGCAGGATTGCATGTTATTGCAATACACCAAGTGAGGCAAATTAAAAATTTTCAAACAAAAGCTTTATGCTCGAACATATGGAAATGGAGCTTTTGATGCAAAAGTGAGTATAGAGCTGTAATCGCCCTAGCAGTTGATCCAACATGCATGCTGCTATGAAATCAGTCATCCTGTGTAATAGAAATGGTAAATGTCATGGCACTGGGAGTTCTTGCAAAGTCAGTGTTGTGAATGGCTGTAATTGTTAAAAATTGCCCTAGCATAGGAAAAATGATATTTCCTCAAACTAAAAATGTGATAACCATTAGCAATTAATGTAAGCACACTGCCCTGCCAAATGGAATTTAATAGAACAAATGCAGAAAAGGTTGCTTGGATGGAAGATCATCATTGAAAGAAAACGTAGGGTTTGTAGTGGTGTGCGACAGGCAGCTACCTTGATAGTGTTTCACAGTGACCTTGCACAATATTAACAAAATAGGATGGTAGTAGCAAGGGAGCAGGCTGGAATCTTTTTGTAGCATCATGATCATAGCAAGGAATGAATGCAACTACTATGAAACAAATGGCATGTTTTCTCAGCAATCCAAGAGCTGCTAAGACCTTTTTTCCATCCCCCTTTCATTGCCAGAGAAGTTAGCTTTTGGGCAATTTATTTCAAATCAGCTGTGATTGTTTTTGTTTTGCCATCAAATCTATAGCATGCCATATAAGCCAGGAATGACATATATAAGTGGGATGACCCACTGTTCTTCTATGTTTTTTTTAGAGGGTCAGCAGCTGTGCGAAGTGCTTCATGCTGAGCAGAGTCATCTGAGAGTTCATGTGCTTGTGAAGTGCTGCAAGGAGCATTCCAAGTTATGTTGGAAGTGGGAAGCAAATAATTAATAGTGTAATGAGCTGTGAGGGAGAGTGAAAATGTGTAGAAAAACAGCTAGTCATCGAATAAATTGTCCATGGATGACACAGAATAAGCAAAGCACTGTTCAATTTTTTTTGAAAGATGGTAATGCAGAACACAGAGGGAAATGAAGACCATATAAAAGAATCATGGGAAATAAATGAGTCATGTGCATGACACTGCGGCAAGTTTGAAAAAAGCATGATGTTCCCACCGAGACTCCTGCTGATTAAAGTGAAGAGAAGGGAGAAGGAAAATGAAGGGTCTTTTAATTCGTTGTTAAATGCCCACATTAATGGATAGGGAAATATGGCAAGTTTAAAGGCGCACCCATTTCTAGAAATCCAAAAATAACTCCATGGCTAAAAAGCAACGACACAACAATTGAGGCAACGGCGACATCACCAAGCCGAAAAAGGAGCAGCACAATTTCTGGAAAAAAGAAGGGCAAAAACAACGTATGAAGGATATGGAATAACATACAAACCTAGAAGCTAGTTATATGTTACCCTAATAGAAAATCATTTCAAAGGAAAAAGTTTATATAGTATACAGCACCAACAACACCTGAATTCCCATGAAAATAAAATAAAATATGAACACTGAACTAATAAGTGACTCTCAAGCATAAACAACTCTCTCAGATAGCAGAAAAAGACCGACAGAAAAGATCCAAAACCAACCTAATTGCAAAGAAACCAAACCAAAAGGAAATAGTTAGCTTATCTAGCAACTCAAGTTGAAACCAGACGACAGGCAACAAAGGTGGGGCAACAACGAACCAAAAATATGATCAGAAACCAACTCTGCAGTAAATCTCCCATAAAAGCCTGGTCTCTCTCAATTAATAGGAAGTGAGCAAGGACATGGCAAGTGGGGTTTGTATTTAATGGAAAATCATTGCACACCCACTAACCATCCGAGAAAAAAGGCCACCAAAAGACCTCAATCTCGCGCCAGATAGCCACCCCCGAGGAAGTTGCTTGCGACCAGTGTTTTAAAAGTATTCTAAAAAAATTTAAATTTTTTTATTTTAAATTAATATTTTTTAGTGTTTTTATATTATTTTGATGTGTTGATATTAAAAATAATTTTTAAAAAATTAAAAAATATTATTTTAATATATTTATAAATAAAAAATATTTTAAAAAATAATTACAATTACTTCCAAAAAAGCTGTATAAACTGATCTAAGCCATAGATCCAAAAGAAACTTGAGAATCCAAAGGAAAAAATGCGAGATTTTAGAGGAGACTAGATAGATATCACGTGTAGTATTGTTGTAATAATATTAATGGTTACTATAATGAGAGTTCTATGTTAGATTGGTAAATGTTTTAATATATAAGTTAGACCTAACAACTCATCAAGTTCAGGTATTTTAGATCTAGTAAATATATCAAACTCACATTACTGTAGATTTGATTAATTGTTAAATCCAAATACTTTGGATCTGGCAGTCACGCCAGACCCAAGCGCCAAACTATGAAAATACCCTTATATGCATCCTTGTTTTTGTTGAAACTCAAGAGTAATTTTATATTTGAACTGTTTTAATAAAAGGAAAAGATGATGAAACCCCTCAACACATGCATATTTTTCCCCTTCTGGGGGGCATAACTGTATCTTAACTGTTTATTTTTTTTAAAAGACAAAAGAAGCCCCCAAACCCAAGCTTAAATTTTTGTGCCCTTCAGTATCTATATTGGAGCCTAAAAAACCCGAACAGGCTATATTGTTCCCAATTATTATTTTAATACCAAATGTATCTCATAAAAAAAAATTCACCCAAATTGCATGCTTAAATTTCTTTTGTAAGGACAATTATATGATTATACTGCTCAAATCTATAGTAATATATATATTTATGTGAACAGAAAAAAAAATAGTAATACACTGATCTCTTTTAGTTTTTGTTACTAGTGAGGGGTGGCCCGCGCTACGCCGCGAGCTAATATTTTTGGCATAAAAAATATCAAAAAACATTAATATCCAAGAGCGTTAAGTCTATCTGCAAAGCTAGACTCATGAGCTTTAAGCCTAGCTGCAACACTTAATTTAAGAGTAATATTTATAATACAAACTGACTCAAGTTCTTATAGTTTTTTATTCATTAAAATCAAATTTATAATTTTTCTTCAATATTAATAATATTTTTTAAAAAATTATTAATGATAATGATAATGATAACAATAATAACAACAATAAGAATAAGAATAATACTGATAATTATAAACTTGGGTTTGGCGCCTCAGATAAACCCAAGTTTCTAGGGTCTGGTTCCCCTGATAATAATAATAATAATAATAATAATAATAATAATAATAAACTTGTTTAACCCAAGTTTTTATAATTTTTAATTTTTTCAAATCAAATTTATGGTTTTTATTCAGTAATAATTTTTTAAAAAATTTAATAATTATAAAAATAATAACAATATTAAGAATAATAATAATAATAATAATACAACGACAATGACGACGACAACAACAACAACAACAATATTTTTTAATTTTACTATTCAAATCAAATTTATGGTTTTTTAATATTTATAATATTTTTTAAAAAAATTATAATTATATTAATAATAATGACAATAATAATAATTATAATATTAATAATAATATTAAACATGTCTGACTCAAGTTTTTATACTTTGTAATTTTACCCTTTAAAATCAAATTTATGGTTGTTTTTCAATATTAATAATATTTTTTAAAAATTATTAATTATTATATTAACAATATTCATTATAATAATAATAATATTTTAAAATAAATAATAATATTTTTAATAATAATAATAATAATATTAAACTTGAAGAAGCCAAATTTAAGTGGGTCTGGCTGCAACACCAAACTCAAGAACCTTGAATAGAAGTCTAACTGTAAGGTCATGTTATAAAAGTATCATAACTAAATAGAAAAAAAATTTAATATTAACTAATAAAATTAAAAAAAAATTAATTGAAAAGAAAAAAACAAAGAAAAACATTATTCCAATTAATAGTGTTTTGAGAGGAGAGGTATAGTAAAATCTCCTCGTAAGATCACGATAATTTAATAAAAAGTAAACAAAATAATTCATGAAGTCTCAATCAAATTGATATTAAAAGATGAAATTAAAAAAAAATTAATTTTAAAAAAATCTACATCAACTGAGTTAACTTGTCAAATCAGGTTAACCCGTCAAATCTGAGATTTGTACTATAAAAATGTGATAAATAAATTAAAAAATAATTTAATATTAACAAACAAAATTAAAAAATAATTAAAAAAAACCTATAAGCATTGCTTTTTCACTGTAGATCGTAAAGTGAATAAAAGGGTTAATAATTATAATTATTATAATATAATAGTCGAGATTCACTGCTTGAACCCACGGCAAAATGTCTCAGAAGCCACGTGGATTTTTAATATCTTTTAGAGTTTGTTTTAATAAAAAAAAACCCCTGCAATTTTACCACTCCAATTGACTGCCCGTTGTCCAGCAATCCCAACCTTCCAATAAGCTTACATCCAACGACTGGCGCTATGAAATGTACTTATCTGCACTGCAGAAGAGTGCACTGGATTAAAGAGGCATTCATAAAGCAATCACAAAATACAAAGGTCTAACATCAGTCCAAAAGAAATCACAATCTAGGGCTCTGTAAAAGAAAGAAAGTTTCCATTAATTACCAGTTGTAGGCTCTCTCTTCTTCTCTAATGGCGCCGCCTCCTGGACCTTACTCTGGTACCAGCACTCTCGCTTTGGTAATCTTTCTCACCCACCACTCTGTTTGTTTCCCTCGAAAATGCAAGAAAATCGAAAGTCAAAATCACCTCGATCTTAAAATTGATCTATCGTAGTCAATATTTTCATTTAATTATTTTTTGGGTTTTTTCAGGTGGCTCGTGTTTCTGCTTTCTCTTTGGGTCTCGTCTACGGGAGTGTGAAGCTGAAGTATCTCCAGGTACCTTTTTTTGTGTAGAAAGTCAACAGTCTGATGATTAAGAAGGGTTTATTTCTTGGCCAAGATGACTACTTTACCATGAATTATCTACTAAAATATTGGGAAGTGATAGTTAGCTTGAGAAATTGATGGGAAATGTGTTAATTAGATAGATAAGATAGTCTTGGATTTGTGAAAATGAACTCATTTGACAAACTCAGTAATATTTCTAAAGGCTGGAACAGGATTCTCTTGTGAAATGCTTCTAAGCTTGTTGTGTTTTTCATCATTTTATTGTTCTTGGTTTATATTAAGTAACTCTTTCACAAGGACATTCAATCTTTGCCATTTTCATGTATATTTGATGTGGTGTTTGCGACACTAGCACATTCATTTCACAATTCACACCACACTGAATCATGATTGGTATCATGATTTATTTGATGTGGTGTTTATGACACTTGCACATTCATTTCATGCCACACTGACTCTGTATCATGATTTATTTTGATCTATAAATGCTTACCCAGTGTCTTATTATTTCAAATGCAGGCAAAGGCAAAGTCACAAAAGAAAGCTGAAGCAAAGGCTCATCATTAAAAGAAAGAATTTTGTTGAATGTTGGTGTTGAGATTAACTGAGTTGACAAGAAATAATGCATATCAACGGCACTGTACCAGTCTTTCATCCTGGTGTAAAGCTTTTATGCACCTTGGCGCACTGCTTTTGTTTCTTTTAAGATCTTTTTCTACACAAGTTGATGACTTAGTTTGTGAGATTTATTTTCTTGATCAGCCACGATAGTTTTGTACTGCTCCATAACAATGGGTAAATGTTGGAAGATTGAATCATCCATTGATTAAAATAATGATCTGTCTTTGGGTATCTCGGTGCCCTTTTTTTTCTTTGTTTTGACAAAAGTTTTGATCCATTCTTTAGCTGTCATATTGATCAATGGAGTTGAAGTTTCAGTTTTTAGAGAATGCCCCCTTTTCTCTTTGATGTTTTCCCAATTATGATCACTTGATTTCCCCACCTCATTTAAGCCCCTCCTTTCTCATTTAATTAGTTTCTTTTCAGTTGGTCAGGAAAAAAAGAGTTTGATTCCTCTGTTTCTGAACAATTGTCTGGCGAGTTGTTCTTGCACCAGGCAAGACTGCGCTCCACATTGCTAACTGTACGCTTTCTTGCTGGAAGTGGACTTGTTTTGGGTGGTGCAAAGTTCAGTGCCCATAGCGGATGATCTGGGGTCTCACTGGCGGGCCTGGAAGTATCTTTCCTGCTATGAGAGGAACAGAAATGCAACGCATTTTGTTCGTCAGATTTTTTCATCGGGACTCATTAGGCATTGATAGGAATTTGTATCGCGTGAAAGGAAAAGTTACAGGTGCTTGCCAGTGAAATAGACCGGTCTTGTTAATTGGAAGCAAATCCATAATTCGAGGAGTGCTCTCCAGCAGCAAGTGTTCAGCGTAGAAAAGGACCACTGGTGGTTTTTTTTTTTTTTTATTTGATAGACAGGACCATTGGTCCATGTTTCAACTTCCCAATGAATTCGCCAGGACCATAAGCAAATTGATCATGCGATGCAAAATCAACTTCAACTATAAAGGAAGAAGTCATAAGCATAACCGAAAAACAAATTATATCGATCAGAATGATTCATTATTGAGTTGAAATTTGATTTAATCAATAGGTAAAGTTCTTAACTTTTAACCGTGTATTCTATTTATACCATTTCAAAAATAAAATAAAATTGCTTTAAATCAGTTTTATCAAATCTGCTTATAATTTCAAGTCATTTAAGCTTGTTTTTGTTTTAAATTATAATTTAAACTAGAAAGCCACTTTTCATAAATGTACTCCAACTGAACCTTAATTTGCCATCAAATGAAAACATCGATGAAAGCAAAATCATTTTATTCTCACGAGGCCAACACGATAACTAAACTTATTTTTCCAAATCACATTGTTTTAAGACAAATCAATGATAACGAACCGTAGTAGTGGTGGCATTTGAAGAGGTGACGAACTTCTTCAGTTTCTTGAGGCACTCTGATTCCTCCTGGTGATTCTATCGACTTGTTCTTATTCAAAAACTCAGCCCAGCCCGCTGGGGCTGGTTCCTCTAGTCTCAAGAAATCTGCGCAAACCAACCAAGAAATCGACTTGTCTTGTGATGATTTTTCTCACTTGGGAGTTGATAACACATGCAGTGTTACCTATTGGCTACTCCCACAAAGATTCATTTATAAGAGCACTCGCATCATGCTGTTCAACTGCTAGTACATTAGCTAAGCTAACAAATCTTTCAGATCACCAGCAAGAGTAACCTAAAACAGAAGCTGGGGATTTTGTTTTTATTTCCAATGCACGCACAACCCCGAGAAACCAATCAGTACATCAAAGTGGACGGTTTGCTCTAGATACAGTAGTTGGTAAGAGATGTCTATTGGCTTAACAAGTACGACAGAGACGGAACTTAAATCCCAGAAATATTGCGAGGGCCTCAGGATGGAGGAGAAACTTCAACCAAGGGCATACATCACGTGTGCAAGAATGAACATGAATCAGTTCTAGCGAAGCTATGATCAGATTAAGTGCAAAAGGTAAATCATATTCTTTATCATACAAATAAATTGCAGAGGAGTCCAGCATGAAAAAATCTCAGGCAACTTCACAGGAGAAAACATCGTCCAACTCTGACTCAGTTCAAAATCAATGATGCAAAAGCACCAGAAATCAAAAGCGTTAAGCATGCAAGATGTGGTATCATATGCTGGGGTATACTTTAGTATCATGGATTGATGCAACTCCCAGGCCATGAACAAATGCATAACAGAAAATGTACATTTGACACATGCATTACAATTTACAACTATGCTCACTATCCTAGATGATGCTAATTTATCAAAACCCACATTTCTGCACTTGTGTTCTAAGTTCATCCATCCAGTCATCACTGGACACAAAAGCTAAAGGGCATTCCAAAATTCCAACCACATCGGGCATTTGTGATTCTTCGAAGTAATGAAATAGATTCTTAAAATTGAGTCTTACGTTTCAAGGAAGTCTGCTCTTGATTTGCCAAAAAAACAAAGATCTAATCCCAATAAAAGTATCCATTTCAGCATTGGTGAGCAAAAATCATTATGCTTTAAGTTGAAAATCAATAAATAAAATGTAACCAGCTAAAAGTATCATCCTTCATAAGGAAATCACAAGCTGTGGGAAACTAAACTGGGACAAGCTTGGCTGCCTAAATGATATTACTGTAATAAATACATTCAGCTACAGAAGCAACTATTTGACATATATAATGTCTTCATCCGGATCATCACCCTCCCAATCCTCATCATATTGGATTGAATTGGAAGAGTCAGAGAGCTCGTCAACTTGACCTTCTGCATTATCTTTCTCAGCTTTTATCCTATCTAAAATTGCAATCACCTGAAAGGGTTAATTCAACCTATCAGTATCTGATGAGAACACGTCAGAAGAATTAAAAATTTATCCATAGAGATCATGCTCTGACTCTTAAATTGCCTAGATAAATACAAAACTTTCTGCAGCAAGAACTGTTCTTTCTCACCAAATTGATTGGAGAAAGAAATAGCTACAAATCCATTATCACAATTACCATTGCAGTATTATTAAGGAAAAGGCAACATGAACCCAGAGAATAAACACTGAAAGACGTTCACACTTGAATGTCACAGGAGTATTTTCCACATTAATGTAGCCTAGCCTACTCTGAGAGCTTTATTTAAACTATAAAGCAACATTATAGATAAGACAGAATGAGACTCCACATGATCAATCAGGATAATACAAAGCATTTTCCACTTTACCAGAACAATATTAGAACCAAGAGCAGAATGAATGGATCAACATTCATGAATTACATGTGCAAACATGGAACTGGGTTGACTTTTACTGACAGTGGAGATTTTTTTTTTTCGAGAGAAGTTGCTAAACTATATAACATTCCTGTTATACAATTATGACCCTATAAAGTAACATTGATAAAATGAAAAACAAGATATCGCAATCACTTACCCTGCTTCCTCTCTCCAAGCCTTCATCTTCTATAAACCGTATCTCAGGCGTCAACCGCAACTTCATGCGCCTACCCAACTGACTCCTCACATACTTAGCTTTCGACTTCAAACCAGCAATCGCAACCTCCTTCCCTCTATCATCTCCAAAAACAGAAACGTAAACCTTAACCACCTACAAAAAAGAACACAAAACTACAACTTACATCCGAATAAACAAAACCTAATACAGCAGTACACCTGAAAAATCTCACGAAAGGAAACAACCAGAGCAGAAAAGGTAAATAACATTCAACATCCCTCCTGGCAACACATTAAGTTCTACAACTCAAACTCACAAATTCTTGTATACACAAAGGGAAACTCTCATTAAACCATAATTTCAAAACTACCAAGCTTTGCAACTGATATTTGTTACCACTAGATACAACCCAACTCAAAAAAAAAAAAAAAAAAACAAAGAAGTCCTCAACTTTACCACACCAAGACACAAACTTTCTTCCAAAGCAATAATTTTCCACACAAATTAACAGAAACCCATTTCACACAAACACAAAACAAACAAAAATTTACCTGCAAATCAGCAGAAACTTCAACATCACTGATGGTAGTGAGAGAAGACAGGTACTTATCAGCACCTAAGGCAGCTTCAGGCAAAACAGCATACTGTAACACTTTATCAGTTAAAAGCATATCAGATAGCTCTCTTTGTATTTGTTTAGCTACCATTTTCACTCTCCTTGGATTTGCCATGCATTTTATTGTTGTCCCATACATAAATGGCTTTTGAAGATGAATTGGGACCGTTGATTTTGGTGACCGAATTGGGAATGAAGTGGAATAGAGGGTTGTGATTGGTAGGAAATTGGATTGGTAGGTTAGGAGAGGCTGAGGTTGGTGTAGAAGGTGACGGTGTACATTGATCATTGTGTCGAGGACTGTGGCTCTCCTCTCTGTGATTTTGCTGATGATTTCTTATTCTGTTTTTTGGGTTCTTACTTTTTCCTTTTTGGGATATCCAGTGTTCATGTCCAAGGGCATTTTGGGGATGTCGTTGAGAGGATATCACAAAGTCATCACTTGCGTTCCATTTCATTTGAAATGGATACTATATTTCCGAATTGTTTCAAAGTATAGGATTTATTTTTTAAAATATTTTTATTTAAAAATATGTTAAAATAAAAATTTTTATTTTAAAAAAATTATTTTTATATTAACCTATTAAAAAAGTCTAAAAACACTATAAAAATATTAATTTAAAATAAAAAATTTAAATTTTTTAAAAATATTTTTGAAACGTAAAAAGAAACGAAACCTTACAAATTAAAACAAATTATATTTTCTCTTAATCTCAATTTGTTTCAAAAATTCTGTCCAAATCATGATCGGAATGTTCTGGTTATGATCCGGCTAAGTAATGTTTTTTTTTTAAAAAAAAAAAATTTATTGTCTAGTTTTACGATATTTATTATATCTTTCAATTCAATTTTTGGATTAAACTAAAATTTTACAAAGAATCTCCTAACATATTATTATATCTCAAGTTGAAATTTTAGAGCAATTAGAGTACTTATGATATTTTTATAATTTTGTTCAAGTTTTTTATTTTATTTAGAAAAGTCATTTTATTGTATCATTTTATTTTGTTCAAAAAAGTCATTCAATTTCATCATTTAACAATGGATTTATTGGGAATGAAATTTTATAATTTATTTTGATTTACTTTATTTGGAGGTTATTTTAGTCTTAAGACTTGAATCCAAGATTTAGAAAGTTGACTCGAGTTATTCAATATGTTGTCATCTCAATATTTTTTTTAAAAAAATATGATAATTTTTTTTTGTAATCAAACTATATTTTTATCAATAATCCAAGTTATCTTTGGACTCATCAAATTAATTAAATTATACTAGTTCAACTCCCATTTTTTTACTTATATTTAAAATTTAAATTATATAATTTCAAGTTAATTTATTTAAAATTTAAATTGAAATTTATGTTCATTAAATTAATATTTTGAATTATATATATAACCTTGAAAACCCCAAAATAACACTCTAAAACACTCCAAAACCGAAACATATTATTGCAATTTGAACAAACATAACATCAACCAAAACAGAATTAACAAATAACCTAGAAAACCCCAAAATAACACGTAAAACCAAAACATATTATTGCAATTGAAAAAACAGAATACCACCCAGAACAGAATTAAGAACCCTGGGTCTAACGGTTCCGTTTTAAGTGGTAGGTACTATGGGCTATGGGTATAGGCCTTTGGAGGCAACACTAGCCAGTTGCTGGCTAGCAACTAACAAATTAATTAGCAAAGGCAAGCCATTTGTTGAAGAAGCACCATGGGCTATGGGTACTAGTCGGGCACAAGGCAACACACAGTTTAGGTCGGCCCGAAGGCCCACATAAGAGATTGGTCCTGAGACAGGAATCGAATGTTATTGCAGTTGAGGTTTTATTGTTTTATTGTTTTTTTTTACAATTATTCAGTGCTTTTAAGAATTAATAATAGTTATTGTTATATTTAATAGCTTGATTTTTGTAATTTTTACAATTATGCACAACATCCTAGTAAATTATCTTTATAAAAACTTGAACTTCGTACGGTGTCGGGAAATTAACTGAGTCTTATAACTCATAAGGTGAAAGGCAGCATATCTATCGGGAGTTTTGCATGGTTTGATCTTTGTCTGATTACCGCAGCGTAAGGTGATACTTTGCAAAGAAAGTAGTTTTTGATTTATGAGTGTCAAGCAGGTTTGCTAGCTTCTGTTTTTTGATATATTTTATTTGATTTTCTGTGTTTTTTTCTTATGGTTTTAATGTATTAATAATAAAATTGAAAAAATATAATAAAAAATCATTTTAATATTTTTTTAAATAAAAAATAATTTAGAAAAACACTCACCCCTACAATATTCATTACCAAACACACAGTCATTTGTTGCCCTCAACCAGCAACTGCCAAGTGCTAATATGTTGCTCCTTAGAGTGGAAGTATTGAGATTTTTTAGGCCTACCAGTCACTTATTCACCAATGAATGGAGGAGCACTCGTTGCTAAACCATCCATTTTTTAGGAGATCAAATTTTCAGTACTTTTATTGCGATATAACAAACTTTCACTATGATATCTCAAACTTTCACTTACGTTAGTGATCCATCAATTCATTTACTTAAAAGGCCCATTAATAGAAGTCTTGAGAAAAGAATGACCTCGTGCATAAACGCTCAATGTAAATCAAGCCCGTGAAATGAGGGCTTGGCTTGTTTCCAAGCCCAACCCCTTCTAGGTCAGTTTAGTGTTGGATCCAATCACAAATGAGCCTGGTACGACGCTAGGCCCACCTCTTTGGAATCTATTATGTGCTGGGCTCAAGCATATGTAAGTCTAGCAAAACAACTCCAAACACATATGGGTCGGGCAAGATATCAGCTCGACTTTCTTGGACTCAACTATATGTTGGGCCTGAGCACTTATTAATCTGGCAAGATGTTAGATCCAACTTCTTTGGGCTCAATTACACACTAGGCCTAGATGCACGTGGGTCTGGAAATATTCCGAACCTAATAGCTTTGGACTCAGCTACTCACTGAGTTTAAATGCCTTTGGGCTTACGAAGATATTAGGCCCAACATACTTGGGTCTAGAGTCATTTGAGATCTAAACATATAATTAATGACTTTTATTGGCTTCATGTTGGGTCATGAGGCTATCCTTGTCAACTCTTAACATTAAGTGATGAGATCCTAAGATGATCATCTCCCTACTCCTCCTTGTTGTGTAAAATCTCATAAAAGCTGAATATATGTCAATCAACATTAATGCTTATTATAAGGGTTATTCCCATCATCATTAATGTTGTGCACGAGATAATGTATGAAAGTCTTTTGTAGGCACATGATATTCCCATCAACATTAATAATATATAAAAAGACATTTCTATTAAAATTAATATTAAAGTAAGGGACTCCTTCTCCACTAATATATTCAAAAGGAAAAGACTTTTGATCCATTTAATGAAAATAAGAAGGTTCAAGGCACAAGGATCATAAATACTCTCTAAATCACCTAGGTAAATAATTCACAATCTTCATTTTCTATTATATACATATTTTCAAAGCATCTCTCTAAAATATCATTGCACTTTTTTTTCAAAAAGATACTTACTTAAGCATCAAATAATCCCTAAATACACAAAAAAGAATCTTGTGCAAGTATCAACCACTTGTCATCTTGGCTGACTAAACACCAGACACCTGACACTTTGGTTAGAAAAAATAAATTAAATTGTCAAAATCAAGAAATTAACTCATTATCCAAAACCTAAGCATTGCCCTTAAGTTACTTGGATGGTTTAAGACATCATTAGTTAATAATAGAAATAGTTGTTTTAGTATAATCAAACTAGTGGCAGAGTCTCCTCCCATCCCCGTGCGGTTCCATCTTTAAATCTTATAAAACACAATAAGTTTATAAATACTCTAGTTTGATTATAGATGTATTGAAGAAAAATCTAGTTGGAGCAATTAGTGTTATCATTGTATTTTCCTTTACATAGTTACAAGAACGAGATCAAGACTCAAGTTATAAATTGATCAATTGATCAAATTAACCTATAAGTTGACATGTCAACTCATTTATTTTTTCTATGTAAACAATGTTATTTTATTTTTTCAAATAAAACATTGCTACTTTGATAATTTTTTTTTTTGAAATGAAACTTAATCAGCTAACTCTGAATTAATGAGGCACTAGATTATCTTGTCAAGTGAGTCTGATTTCTATATTACATATCTACATTCTTTGTTTATTGATTAATGCTTGAAAAATAATAATTAGTTTTGGTCATGAAACTCTTTAAATTAAATTATATATGTTCATGAAAAAAACAATATTTTCTTCATAACATTAATATATATACACTCATTTTCTATTTTATAAAAAACAAAAAACCTGACAAAAGCTCTACTTCCACCTATTTATACTAGCTAAGTGCTAGCTCGTTGAACTCTAGTATCAAATATATTTTTGAATTAGTTTTAGAGTTTTAGTGTGTTTTTGGTATTACGATAATTCTTGCAATTGTGATTTAAAAAAATAGTTTAAAAAAATACTAGAAATGTTTGATATTGTATTTTTAAAAGTATTTTTTACTTGAAAATATATTAAAATATTTTTTTAATTTTTTTTTACACTAATATATTAAAATTATCAAAATCACTAATTAAAACACATCCAAGTAGAATTTGCACTCGCAAGTACTCAAAATAATTACACTTTCACCTACAAGCTGCTGTCTCAATCTCAACTTTCATAACCAAATGCCTAAATTATACAAGCAAAAGAATATTCGTTTCTGACCAGTGCGAAATAAAAAAGAAAAGAGTACCTTTTTTTCTAACAGCAACGTGGCATCACATTTTGAGTTTCTTAAATTTTCCAAGCAACTAACATGTTGCAAAGCTGAGTTACATTACTTCCATTTGGACAAAGCCACGTGAAGGCAAAACACTACAAAATAAAAGCTATCAAAAGCTGATGAATGCATTTATTAAAAAATAATATAAATTATAATTTTGAGATTTTAATTTTTTGATATAATATTAAAAATCTTGATAATTAAGGTGTGTTTGTTTCTCGGAAAGTGGTTTCTAAAAAATCACTTTCCAAACTTTCCTGTGTTTGTTTACCATTATAAAAATTGGTAAACAGAAAACACTTTCCAATTAAGGAAAATTTGGTTTGGTTTCTAGGAAAGTTTTTTTCTTTTATTTTGGGCGAAAAACACTTTCTGGAAGTTGTGAAAAATTTAGAAATGTCATATTATTTGCTGATTATATCAAATTTGGTCCTCAAACTTTTGATTGCTATATATTTTTTGTTTTGAATATTTATTTTTCAATTTCATCCCTTAAAATTTAATTTTTATATTAACTTTGGTTCTCATTTTTATAATTGTTATTTGCTTTTTTCTTATTATTTTTTAATTGAAATTTTTTATTTATCAAATTTGTTCCTTATTCTTTTGATTGTTACTTATTTTATTTGAAATAATTTATGATATGTTAATTATTATTATTTTAATTTCTTCATCTTTCAATTTTTTATTTTTTAGATTTGATCTCTATTATTTTGATTATTATTTATTTTATTTGAGATAATTTATGAAATTATATTTTTTTTCAATTTCATTCTCATTCAACTTTTTAATTTGTAAGATTTGTTCCTCGTTATTTTAATAAACTTGAAAAAAAATAAAACATTAATAAGTTATTTTCTAGCTCATTTTCCATGACATAACCAAACACTAGAAAATATTTTCCAACTTATTTTCCATTACACCACCAAACATCAAAAAATAATATACTTTTCCGGAATTTATTTTTCTGGAATTCACTTTTCAAAATAAAACTACTTTCCAGCAAATAAACAGGGTCTACTTAGTTATAAGTTTGAATCTCATCATCTTCAGTTATTCGATAAAAATTAAACACAAGGTACTATAAGTCCGTGTAAATTTCAAGTTCAAAGAATTTTCATTTAAGAAGATATATTAGAGAATAATATAAATTATATCTTGAAATTTTATCTAAAAATTTAAGCTTTTGAGTTAAATTGATTATTTGATAACATTCAAGGTGGGATCTTGGAAATTTAAAAATTACATCAACTCTATAAAAAATAAAAAATAAAAATAGTATTGCCTCAGTTCCTGCAAGGTACATTTAACCACCAGGCGTGCAGAGACCATCCAAAGCGATGGATATTTAAGATATTGTGGCTTAAACATGCCATCCGTCAAATCTTGTCATTATTTTAAGATTCAACCCAAAATATATTTCTATAATTCAGATTGCTAATAAAAAAATCGCTTCTAGCAATAAAACACTAATAAAGCCAACCAATAAAAAAAAAAAGAAGCTTCAAACCTGACAGGGTAAGACAATAAATACATGTCTTGTTCTATTTTATTTATTTATTCATTCATGTAAACCAAAGTGCACTGCCCTGTCTCTCGCCAAGCAATGCTAGAAGGTGGAAGAACACTACAGGTATTGATTGCGCTATATTTCTGCCTCCTGCAATTTTTTAATGAATTGGACTTGAAGTTACTTAAAGTGGCTTTGTTTTGATTCTCATGTATAAAATAACAACAAACATCGATTATATTCCATTTATCAACTGTATCTACATCCAGTTTCTTCAATTCCTGTAGTTTGTGGACTTCGTCATCTTATATCCTGTCGGTTCATCAGTAAACACAGCACTATTGTTTAGCTTTTTTGTCAGAAAATTACACCAACTCTTTTAGAAATAAATCTACATGAAGAGATGGGCTTCGATATGATGTTCTTGAACTACCCTTAAAATATTTATTTAGAGAATATACCCTTAAATTATCAATGAATTATTAAGGTAAAAGAGTTATAATCTCTTCCTTCTTAATATTTGTTAGCACATATATTTTTAGAGTTTATTTTTTTAAAATATCATTGTATTTTTTTTTCTAAAAAGATATTTACTTAAATATTAAAAAATACTCACATTATAATCTTTTACAGGTATTTCTTACCATCTATTTGGGTTTACCAAGCACTAGTTATCAACTATCTTGTCTAAAAAAAATAAATTAAATTATCTGAATCAAATGATTAATCTCAATATAAGATTATTTGGATTTTTTATTCTTAAGACTTGAAGTGTTCATGAGTCGGGCGAGGTCAAATTTAATACACAATCTAACTTATGTTATTTTATAAATTATAGACCGATCCATTCAAGAAACAATTACTTGGAACTAGAGTTTTTTTTTTGTTACACGCTTACTTGAGACCCAGACTGACAACATCTAATCAGTTCATAAGCAGGCCCCAACAAATATCCCCCAAATCTTGGACTCTATACTATTTTAATCAGGATTGCTGTGTATAGAAGATACTGGGAGACAAGGGATCATGCGAGCACAAGAAAGAAACTGCAGCAAAAACAATACGTATATATGTACACTTTATTTATGCTGTGATAGACACTCACAGCTAGATACGTGGTATAATATATACGCATGCCCTTTTCAACTTCATCTTTTGGCATTTCGGCATTCAAAGAATAATAAGTTTAACAATTAGCAATTCTTCAGCATTAAATAGCTAGGAGCAGATTGTAAAAGCTACTCCATGCCCTTTTTTTTTTTTTATGATTGACATGAACATAGAATATTATATTTTTTTATTAACGTTGATTTTCGGGTCAGTTGTGCGTATCTCGACTAATCCCACGAGTTCTAAAATTAATGATAATGTAAGCCTTCAGTGACCCTGAGATTTGTGGAGCTTGAACTAGTGATTTATAGAACGCAAACTCAAAACCTGACTAGTCAAGCTATACTCCAGTAACTAAATAGAAAATTATATTAACACTTCAGGATGTATATCGACTGTAAAGATATTGATTGCTCGCATACCGAACAAATCTGTAAACTTCTCGTATTACGTCTATTTTATATTAGTCCAAACAGGAAGAAAAGCTAATAAAAAAAGAACTCCTCCACCGAAAAAAGGAGAGCACGTACTGGCTCAAAAACTACCATAATGATTGGCATGCATGGACTTGCAACTTGTGCCTTGATTGCTGCTCAAATGAAGCATAAATTTAGGACGTGATATGGAAGAGATCTGGGGCTCCAAGTTTTTGAAACTGGCTGCAGGATCTTGTGGTCATATGGGGCTCTGCAATTCCAAGACAAGAAGAATCTAATCAAATCTTGGCATTCTAATTCAAAAGGAACAAGAAGCACGAAACTAGGGTAATTTATATTGCCTAACATGTCACGGAAAAAAGGTAAATAGCCATCTTTGAAAACTTCTCTGTACATTGAATGAATGCTTTTTCTCCAAATAATATAGCGTTGTAATCTCGATAAAATTGGGTATGGGTTAGCTTGAAAATGTCTTCAATTAATCGCGAACTAATTAGGATGCCTTTTATACCATATTAATATTAGCCAAATGATACACGGATAGCCATATATGAATTCATTAGATTAAAACTCGTCTTGGATAATCCTCATGTTAGTTAATTAAAGGGACTCCAAAAATAATTTTTAGAATAAGCTCAAATTATTAATTCTCTCTGTTATAAATAGTGATTGATCCTAAATTTTCTTTCAAAAAAATATAAAACAAACCCTAACATTGAGAAGAAAAACTAAAACAAGTAAACACCCAAACAAAATACATATACTATAAAAATATATATAAAAAATTAATATTTTAAAATTATGTTCAAATTAAAAAAAAGGATAAATTTGCTTACTTAAGGTGGAGAATCCTCAATAAACTTTGAATCAAAACACGAATACTGACAAATCAAGTTTTGTGGTGGCTGGATTTGTTGTGGGAGATTGAATTGTGTTGAGATTGGAGAAGGGATGGTTGTTTGTTACATGAAAAAAATACACAAAGAAGAAGTAGAAATGGAAGAGGGAGAGGGGGAGGGTCAAGCGTCAGGTTATAAATTAAATATTATCAACAGATTGACCGATAAAATTATTCCGATGGTAACTCTATCGGTAATTCTATTGGTATAAATGTCACATCACCATACAATTTGTATTCTTTAATCCCACTGTAATATCCTTTGTAATGTTGTTGGTATATACCGGTGAAAGTTTTCCGCTAGTATATTCACGGATGAATTTTACCATCGGGTTAATTCTATCGATAACTTCGTTTGTAAAACTTACACATCATCAAACTGTTTCGCTTTTTTTAATTCCTTCTTTTCCCATTGCGATTCCCTCAGTATATACCATGAGAATATTTCTGTCAGTGTTTACCAATGAATTTAGCGATGGAAAATTCGGTAGGTAAATGTCACCGCAATATACCGATAATTTTTTTTTTAGTGCTTCCTTTTGTATTTGTTAATTTTTTGATAGTGAAAGTAAATATATCTTTAAGTAAGATTGTTACAAAAAAAATAATCTTCAATAAATTATACAATATACTAAAAGGGCTTAGTGCCCCTCTCACTGTTTACCAAGACACAAATTACTAGATTGAAGTAGTGTAATGACAGAGTTGTCCTTACCGAAGAAACTTGCTAGGCATGTGTGGGGTTGTTTTTTTTACTGGATGCATTTGACATTGAAAAGATGATTGATGATAAAATAGTTAGTTCGGATTTTGCTGGGGCACGGTAAGACTACAGGTCCCAAGCATTGGGGCATAACATGACTGCTCGACACCTGGCGCTGGGGTTAGATGTAGCTACCATGCCCTAAGCGCTAGGGCCAAACCTGTGTGCCTGGGTCTGCAGACCTACTTGCTGCTGCAGACACGCGTTTGGGTCTGCAGACCCATTTGCCCTCGCTGGACCCAAGTCCCTTGAAGGGTAAAATTAAATAATAATAATAATAATAATAAATTTGAAAAAAAATATTATTACTACTGAAGAAAAACCATAGATTTAATTTGAAGGGTGAAAATAAAAACTATAAGAACTTAAGTCAGACATGTTTAATATTATTATTAATGTTATAAATACTATTATTTTCATTAATAATAATAATAATAATATAATTATTAAAAAAATGTTATTACTATTGAAATAAATATATATTTGATTTGAAGGGTAAAATTAAAATTTAAAAATTATTATTATTGTTATTATTATGATTATTATAATTAATAAATTTGAAAAAAAATATTATTATTATTGAAGAAAAACCATAAATTTTATTTGAAGGGTAAAATTATTATTATTATTATTAAATTTGAAATAAAATATTATTATTATTGAAGAAAAACTATAAATTTGATTTGAAAGGATTAAAAACTATAAGAGCTTGGGTCGGATAAGTTTATTATTATTATTATTAAATTTGAAAAACATATTATTGTTATCGAAAAAAAACCATAAATTTTATTTGAATAGATTAAAAACTATAAAAACTTGGGCTAGACAAGTTTAATATTATTATTAATATTATTAAATTCTCTAATATTATAAAATTTGAAATAAATATTATCACTGTAAAAAAAATTAGATTTGATTTGAAAGGTAAAATCAATTGTTATTGTAGTTGTTATTAACAACTTGGATCTGACATTTTCTTCTAGATCCAAGAAACTTGGAACTAAAAAGGAGCGCCTGATCCAAGTTGCTTGAGTGTGACAGGGGTGTCGATCCATGTCTCTTGGGTCTCATGGTCTTGCCTGACCCAAGGCTCTGAGGTTTGGCATCTGAACCTAAGGCTACCGGGTCCGGTGTTAGGATCCAAGGCTCTTGGATTCGACATCTTGACCCAAGTCTAATGGATCCGACGTTACAGCTAGACCCAAGGCTCTTGGGTCTGACATTTAAAAAGGGCCTAAAGCTCTTAGGTTTTTTTTTGTTGTCAAATTCACTTAAACTTGAGTCAAACAAGTTTGATATTATTATTAATATTAAATTTTTTATTATTTATGTTATAAATATTATTGTTTTAATTATAATTAATATTATTAATAATATAATTAATAAATTTAAAAAAATATATTAGTAATATTGAAAAACAACCATAGATTTAATTTGAATGGTAAAATTTATAATAATAATAATAATAATAATAATAATAATAATAATAATAATAATAAGAATTATTATTATTATTATTATTATTATTATTATTAAATTTGAAATAATATATTATTACTATTGAAAAAAATTATAAATTTGATTTGAAAGGATTAAAAACTATAAGGACTTTGATCAGACAAGTTTAATATTATTAGTAATATTGAAAATATTATTATTTCTATTATAAATATTAGTATTAGTATTATAATTAATATTACAAATATTACTCTTGGGTCATATATTGCTTCTATACCAAACATTTTGGATTTGGCGTTGCAAGTAGACCTAAGGTTCTTAGGCCTGGTGTTGCAACAAGATCCAATGCTCTTGGGTCCACATTTGTAAACAGACTCAACACTTTTGAATATTAGTTTTTTTTTTATGAAAAAAAATTAATTCATGGCACAACACGGACCACCTAACTAGTCTCAAAATAATATAGGATGTCTTTTATCATCAAGTTAAAAAAAAAAATTGCTTGTTATACCATATTAATATTATCAAAATGATACACGGATAGCCATATATGAATTCATTAGACTAAAACTCGTATTGGTTAATCCTCATGTTAATTAATTAAAGTGACTGAAAAAATAATTTTTAGAATAAGCTCAAATTATTAATTCTCTCAGTTATAAACACTAAATAGAGATCCTAAACTGTCTTTCAAAAAAATAAAATAAAAAATCAGCTGGAATAACAAATTATTGAAAAATCTCTCATGCTCACTAATAATAGTTATGTAATGGGTCAAATTTTCAAGTGTTTTTACAAGGCACCATCGGATTTAGATGTATAATTTTTTTTCAGGAATCCAATAAAAAAACAATAATAAAGTATAAACTAAGATAATGATTTAAGTCTTGATCTAAAAATTGATTTAAACCTAACGATGCTTTGTATATGACAAGTGTAAATTCAAAAGCAACATTAATTCTTGTCAAAAGGGGGATGCCTTATTAGAGATGTAATTCGGAATCTTTAAATTTTTCAAAACCCCATTTAAATGCATTGAAGGTATGGTCGGAAATTCTATGCTAACTTCAGGTTTCCACCATCTCCAAGATGTTCATACCTTGTCTTCTCCTAGATGTTGGCATGGAGCATCACACTTTTCTCTAGAAAGATACATTTCTCGAGTTTTTACCAATTATGGGCCCGAAATATATCCACGGTGTCTTATCATGATTTTAATCCTTTTTCCTAAAGTCCATTAACATGCACATTTATAAGGAATCTAAAGCATATGATAAAAAAAATAATAAAAAGAGAGTAAAGTAATCTAATGTTAGTGGTCTGCCCTTCACATGGTATCGACAACACACACAATCTCGTAATTATCTCCAAAACCTAGCCCATTTCTCTAACTCAACATCCTTATAAACACCCGCATCACTTTTATCCACCCTTACCTTGCGTTTTATTCTAACGCTCCCCACTCTCTCACTTCCTCTCGCTTTCCCACACTTCCTCTCCCTTTCCGGGAAAATATGTCCAAGTGCAACAAAATCCGGCACATTGTAAGAATCCAGCAAATGCTTAAACGGTGGCGGAGGAAGGCAAGAGTGACTGGAGGAGCAACGAGTTCACGCACCGCTGCACCATCTGATGTCCCAGCGGGCCACGTGGCAGTCTGTGTTGGAGCCAGCTGCAAGAGGTTTGTTGTACGTGCGACGTACCTTAACCATCCCATTTTCAAAAACTTGCTCGTGGAAGCCGAGGAAATGTACGGTTTCAAAACCGCTGGGCCGTTAGCTATCCCATGCGACGAGGCTGTCTTTGAAGAGATTCTCCGGGTCGTATCGAGATCCGACCCCAGCAAAATGGGTCGTTTTTTCAATCTTGAGGATCTTAAGAGATGCTGCCACGTGGGCATGAGGAAAAATATTAAGCTTTTGGGTGAATCAAGACCGTTGCTTCATGGTTAGCGGTTCGGGTTGACTCGGTGAGTCAATGAGTCAAGTAGACTAACAGTATCGGTAATTTTTAAACTATTATTTTGAGGGAGGCAGTGTGTGTGTGTTTGTTTTTTTCTTTTTCTTTTTTCATTTATTGGAGATGGCAAGGAAGGGTTGGTTTTTTTATTAACCGAGTCATCCCGGGTTAAACAAAAAATGGGATGGAGAATTATTATTGTAATCATATTTTTTTTATAGAATTATTATTAATATAAGTGTAAATCATGACTCTTTGGACTAATTATTGAAAAGAATATGGCAAAATTTGTATTCGATCAATTCCATAATTAATGAATATATAATAATTTATTTTTGATATTAAAATGGTTTAAAAATATTAAAAAAATAGTTTTATTTTTTAAAAAAAATTCAATTTTTTTTTTAAAAATTCTTGTTTTCAACAAGAATAGAATATGCTTCTTTTTGTTTGTCAGGATAAGGTGGGTATTTATGAAAAGGCAAAAGTATAGGGTGGCGCCGGTGCTTTGTCATCATGTCATATGGGGCTCTACCAGTTCATGTTATTTGGCCCCCTCCACATCAAATTCCATCATAAGCTTAACGTCCCAGAGCCCCAATTTAATGTAACATCGCATCATATTTCCTTTTGCTTTGTTGGTTTTAATGGTATTCTTTTATTACAAACTAAATCTCTCGAATTATGAACAAATCGTTTCTAGTTAGATTAATGTATTTATTATAAATTTTAATTTCGGAAATTACTTTTAGATTTAATATAAGCCAACTTATCAACCAAATTTAGATGTTTCTCAAATAAAAAACATTATTACATAGAAATGTAAACATGCATCAAATTTGATAAATCACCCTTTGTTCTTCCTTTTCTAGTAATGTTTAAGAGTGTGGTAATTGTTGCTTTTCAACGTGTTTTTTACTTGAAAATATATTAAAATAATATTTTTTTAATAAAAATTATTTTTGACATCAGCGTATCAAAACAATGAAAAAACATAAACGCCGTGCATTCAAAATAGCTTTTAAAATATCAATACAAATTAGAAAAGTTATGATTTGATTGGTCGAATAGACATATAATAGATTCAACATTATCAAAAAAAGGACATGATATGATTTGAGAGAAAAGAAAAAAGTTGGTTGGGCTCGTTGTGTAAGAAACATCCCAATGAACCGAATCACTCGAGAAATTTCTTCAATGAACTTGTAGCCTGTTCTAATCCTTTATATTTTTTACTAGTATTTTGCAACTAAGCCTAAATCTAATTGCTTAGGAACTTCACCTTCATTTGGGAGTGCGATCCAAATAAAAACTGGTCAAAATTTATTTATTTATTTAAAATTATTTTTTTATATCTTTAAAAGGTTTTGATGTGCTAATGTTAAAAATAAATTTTAAAAAATAAAAATATTATTTTGATGTAATTTTAACTCAAAAACACTTGAAAAAACAACTGCCAGTATACTTTTAAACATCCCCTTCAGCATTAATCCATGGCTAAGTCGAATTTAAGTTGAGAATTTTAATTATTTTAAAATTAAAATGATGTTGAATGATTAGAGTAGTGATAATAGTTTGCCTTTGCAATTAATATCCAAAACCGTCTGAAAGTTTAGTATGATTGCCGTGTAAATGCTTCTTGATAGATCAAAACTAACGAAAATGACAAGGTTCTCCACAGACCAATTGTAGTGTTCATCAATGGAGCTTGAGGGCTATGAAAGATGTATTATTATACAAAGAGAGCTGCTGACCTCTGTCCAGGTGACGCTGTCCCAGTATGGAACTAGAAGTTAAGGGCTGCCCTAGCCCCCTAGTCTTTCATACCTTCATCTTGGTCCGTTTTGTCAAACGATAGACCAATCATATTGTTACAAAAAGATTAGGCAAGGGAATCGTATTAACGAAGAGAATTATTCTGGACATCATGATCAAATACGGCTGTATGGAAGCAATCCATGCCTAGCTTAAGGGGAAAGGAAAGTGTACACGAAATATGTAATTATTGACGCTTGTTGTCGACCATATTTCATACGGCAGGGCTTATTTTGGGGTTTTGAAGGTGTCTCGGATCGTGGTTATGGATGTATTATGAGTTTTTAAGTGTTTACTTAGTTTTAAATTATTTCTTTCGGTATATTTTTGGATTATTTTGATATATTAATGCTAAAAATATATTTTAAAAAATAAAAAAATTATTTTAATATATTTTGAATTAAAAACACACTTTAAAAAATTCCGAATACTTCTAGCTTGGCTTGGCTTGGGTGTGAATGATGTTTTACCATTTCAATGCGCTGATTATAAATTGCTTATGAAAACCAATTTTCATGTATTCCTATTAAAAGGATCTGGATTTGAGTCTCTTTTGTACAAAAACAAAAAAGAAAATTGAATTGATTGGTATTATTTTCAATTTTCATCTTTGTTTTAAGAAGCATTAAAAAAATCAATAAGTTAACTTATTTTTTTCATGTCTAAGCGAAGTGGTCTTCAAAAATTGAGGCAGAGTGATCAAGTTTTGCCCAGCTTAATTTAGGCAGAGTGCATATGCAAGGAGCCCCACAAACAACACAGCGTCCAACCAAACAAGCATTGCTCAATGCTCAGGCCTCGTAGTAGATGGTTTTTGAGGGTCGAATTAGTTCGATGAAGGGTTAGAATATATGGAGCCCATAAGCCCAAAGAATCCGGACTGTTTCTTTAGTTATAGTCTGAACTTTGCTAGCCATATGCCCGCGTTGGGTTTGAAGGACCTTTCTTGTCTAGCCTCCGGCAGTGGTTTTTTTTAAGTGATTTTGAAGAGAAGTGAATTATTAGAAAATGAATTATTTCTTGATATTTAATGGTGTTATTAAAAAAGAGTTGGAGAATATTTTTCAGTATTTTACTCCCATGTAAAATAATATATTAAAAAAATAAAAATCAAATCTAATAGATAAAATTAAAAGCAAAATCATAAATTATTTAAAATAAAACAAATAGCAATAAAAAGATTGTAATTTATATTTGGAACAACTTATTAGAGAACCTATTGATTCATACACATAATAATTATTGGTCAAAAATTGAATTGAAATGATTAATCAAGTGTGATTTGATTATAAATAAGTTTTAGAAATTAAGGATTACAATGTAATTGATATACATGATTACAATTCTAGATCTATAAACAATCAAGCAATTGGAATAAATTTTTTAAATTAACCTAAAATAATATATGTGATGTTATATGCAAGTCATAAATAAAAAAGAAAAAGAAAAAGAAAAAGAAAAAACTGAGCTCTGCTCTTGTAATCACGTGCATGTGTATAAATGTATTGACGGCAAAGCATTGCTCTGTAAGTATAACATGGGCCTGCCATGCCAAGTGGGCACAATTCTTATGCTCCACTAGCTTTCCAACGGGCCCATGTGTGGGGCAATAATCACATGCTTCTCAGCCCCAGAAACAGTAACACACAGGCTACCCAAAAGCAATATCTGACCAACCCACAAAGCTCGCATCACAATTTCGAGTGTCGTTTTCAGATTCCCCCCTTCAGTTATTTTAATTAATGTGCGAGAGGTGATATTATCATGCCCTCACTAAAAAAGAAAAAGAAATTTAATGTAAAAGGAGGCACAGGCACCACCAGTACAGGTTCGTACTTTTTGCGTAATAAGACAATATTGTCCTTATCTTTTGTACAGTCTTTACTCCTGGCCTCAGAAATTGCACGGGATGTTTTTGGTTAAAAGTGGAATGAGAATATCCTCAACTCCATGATAATGATGTTGCTAGAACAACTTGCTTTTGGGACCAAGGTTTTTTCTTCCGTTTTAAGATTTCCAAGTCTTCAATTTTTCTCCCCCCTAATTTTCTTTTATAAAGTATACAGTGGTTCTTGAAAATTATTATATAAAACTACAGTTTTTTTCATGGTAAGGACGTGTTTGGATCAACTTTCATCTATCAAATTTTTTTTTTTTTAAATCAGGACATACAATTTGATTATACTTTCGTGCTCTAAATTTTTAATATTACAACCCACTATTTATAGTTTTGATGTTAATGTCGTTTAATTCTTTATAATTTATAATAGTTTACCACGACCTATTTTTGCTAGATTCCATTTAAAAAAGAATATTATTATGTTTTAATATAAAACTACCATTACACATACGATTTTATATTTTCCATTTTTAATGTAAAACAAACGCTAACAATATCTAAAAAATAGAATAATAATATTAAATATTAAAAGAAATGTTAAAAGACCTAGAAGTTCCATTACTCATAATTTACCGTGAATTGCTATTAGTAAAATTATTATTTTACCCTTGAGTGGAAAAAACTTAAGTCTGAAGCTGAGGTTTGTTAGTCTTTTCTATTAGCTCATTAGTCATCAAAAAATTATTTGAGGGTATATGCATTCTTTACATTTTTTATATAGTAAATTTTTTTTATGCAGTCAAAATACCCTTTTATCCTTAGAGTAAACAAAATTTATAAATGTTGATTAAGGGTTTTCTTGACTTTTCACAAGCTTCTTGAACGTAAAAATATCTTTTTGCTCTTGAGATAAAACATTTGTTGAGCTGCTAGGCAGAGGTGTTTATGGTTTTTCCATGATCCATCTTCAATGAAAGCACGTTTTTAACCTTAAAATTAAAAGACAAAAAATAAACTTTGCTTTTAGGGGTATTTTGATAATTTCACACGAGTATTTTGTGTAATTAACTGGTTCATGGTGGTGTTTTGATATTTTCATGTTTTCCCATTAGCTAATGATACAAAAGTGAGAGTGAAGAATCATTTAAAATCATGAATGTTACTTAATTTGTTTGACATGTGATCCATGACACCATAATTAATTACCAAAGATCATGCAAATTTACAAGTTTTAATGCAGTCATAAAAACAATCAGAATACATTGATTATTTTTAGGGTTTGCTTCAACTAAGAATTCAACAAAATGACTGAGAAGGGAAACCAACTGCTTCTGTTCTTGACTAGTAGCTTCATCATGCAATTTTCTTTAACCATGCTTGTCTTGCAGGTAGTTTGCAAAGTTAGTTATCAACACTGTAGGATTAATTGAGAAGCTCTTGGTGGAATGATTAGCAAGGTATGGTTTATGATTATTGACTTGTCTTTGATGTCCCTTTTAATTCTTAGCAAACTTGGGCTTAATTTATAGATGAAGAAGCCAACAAAGATTTACGAGATGTCCAAGATTGTGACAATATTGACAATTTAAATCAGACCATTTCCCTTTGTAGGACTTGGAATCAGAGAATGGTCTCGATTGACCTCGATCAGAAGGTCCGAGATTAATATCATATAACATCGTTTTAGCTTGATAAACATAAGCATCAAAGACTATAGGATTAACATCATAGGTCATTACTTTCCTACGTGTTTTTTCACGTTAAATGGTAGTGCAGACTGATTGCAAAGATGATAGTTCTGGATTCATCAGGATGTGACTTCGTAGGTCTTCAAAATCTAGGCTAAGACTTGCCAACAACTGAAAAAATTGATCCTCATTAGTTTTTTTTTCATAATACAACCACATCAATAATGTGTGGGTGATACATCTCTAGTTTATTTCACAAGCTTTTCAGGCTATCCAATAGCTAAACAAAAGGTCTTTCATCCCGATTTAAACTTGTGATATCGTGATGGATTTGAAATATCCTACTAGAATTGTTTTGATTGCCATACATGTTACGAATGACATTCCAAAGATCCAATGAAGACTCCAAATAGCTAAAAATCTCAACAAGATTCCGCTTATTTGAGTTGAGGATTCAGGACATAACTAATTGGTTTTTAAACAACCATACTTCATATTCTAGATCATCCATATTTGGATGACTAGTAGAACTGTTTATAAAATCTAGTTTAGATCTTACCAAGGGCAATAGTAACAACTCTTGATCAAAAAAGATAATTGAATTCATTTAATAATGATGAACTCAATCTTTGTAAGGTGTTGGTATCACCAAAATCATTTGTTAAAAGAGGGACTTTTAAGCCTATATATATAGTATTCTTTGAGTGGTTTTCCATGACAAGAACAAAACAAACTGTCAAGAAATAAATCACAGTGCATAATAGGGACATAGAAACTAAAGCTCTAATACCATGAAAAAAATTTAAGAGTAATAATATTGTCTTGTATTCAAACTTCGGAATTGTACAAACTATATATGGAGTACGTGAAGCAAAGAAATCATATCTTGCCCACAATCTCTCCTACAATCTTTGCCGTAACTATATGCGAATAATAATGATACAATCATATCTAAACTAGGTAACAAATAACCTATTCTAGGCAATTACATAATTATACATATATTTTTAGAATATTTTTGGGTATATATTCTTCAATATATACCCACAAATCATGATTAAATTTAGATAGTTTCTAATAACTTGTGGGAGAAGATTTTTGTTGCTCTCGTTATCTATGTTCGTTTTGGTTTTTCTTATATAAAGCACGTGAGAAGCATGTTCCTTTCAAGCCAAGCTTTTCAAGTGCTACCAACATTTAGCTATATGAAGGTCAATTTTGATCCTATTTTTTTTATATAATCATTTTCTTTTGTATGCTTTATTTTTGTTGTTGTAAACTTTGTAATAATGGACAATAATAATAAAAAAACATAAATGAGCATATGGAGATTAAATTCATGCCCGATGCGTGGATACTCTTAAGGATTTATAATTGTTATGGAGTTTCATGTGCATAGAGTGATAAGGAGAATTCAATCCCCCTTGTTGGAATTGAAAACTAAAGGATCTTGTGAATTTTTTCTTTTATTTCCTAATATCCTCCTTTTAAAAATAAAATGTTTTTTTCTAATAAATTAAGGATTTTCTTTTATAAAAATGCTTTAAATTGTTTTTTATATAAAAAAATAAAAATTAGTTTTCAAGGAATTAGATTCGTAAGTCAAAGGTGCTTTAGAGCAATACCCTCTTACTTACCTTTTAGATCATATAGTAAACCGACCTACCAATGGAGTTACCCTAGAGGTGACTACATTATTTCAAAAAAAAAAAACTACCAAATTTATTTTTTGTTTTTTTATTTATCCTTTATTTTATTCTATTACTTGGATTTAGAAATAGATTTTTATTTTATTTTTATGTAATTTTAAAAATTATTTATTTATGATTTTTATCATAATTATTTTTTATTGTTGAACAATTTGGACCGAGTCAACATGACCCCAAAAGATCCATTGAGAGTTAGTGATGATTCACTAGCATAATTTGGAGCATAATGAAGAAAATTGGCTTTAAAGCCAATTTTCATATTCATCATCTTCTCGGGTTCAATGCTCCTATTTCAAGAAGTGATAATTGAGCTTTCATACTAGGTTTTGATTCCAAATTACTTCTTAAAACAACCCATGTTGAGTTTAGGAAAACAAGCAGAAAGACTTGATCGATAGGTAGGGGTGTTCAAAAAAACCAAAAAACCGATTAAACCGAGAAAACCGGAAAAAAATAACCGAAAAAACCGAACTGTGAAAAAAAACCGATTAAACCGATTAAAATTTTGAAAAAACCAACCAGTTCGGGTTCGATTTTTTAATTCTGGAACCGGAAAAACCAAACCGAACCAAACCAGAACCGAAAAAAAACCAGAAAAAACTGAGCCAAACCGAAAAAACCGAGCCAAAACCGAGCCAAACCAAAAAAACCGAGCCAAACCGGTTTGAACCGGTTTTTGATCTAAAAAACCGAACCGAACCGAACCGTGAACATCCCTATCGATAGGTACATTAGCATAACATAGAAGTAAGTTATCTTAGTTATGATATTTTAGGGTAATGTGTCTTCCTTTTAATATAACTAATTCTTTATTTAAAATTTTTTAAAGACTAGTTAAAATTTCTAGTTATAATAAAGTTAATGACGACTCTTTATTCATTTATCTATTTTCTAATTTTGCCATGATTTCAGTTGCGATAATTATTATTATTGTTGAAAATATTGTAGTTTGAGATATTTCTTTGAGAAACAAGAATTTCTTATATCTAATTTAAATTAATAGGTTTATCAGTCGATTTCAGTTTTGTACGCAGGCTATATATGGTGAAGAATTTGCTGCAGAAGAAATGTTGAATAATGCAGAAGTAGAGAAAGAAGAAGAATTATACGTTTAGAAAGTCTGGAATCAGCATGCAGTATTTACTTCCTTTTATTTTCTTGCTTTTCTTAGAGTACATGAATACATATATATACACATATTCTAACTAACTTCTTTTTAACTAACTTAATATGTATCAGTTATAACTACAATTACAATTTATATGAGAAATGACAGAATGGCCAGTCTTTTTAGTCTTCTGTGGATGTTGATTCTTCTGCATGCGTGGCTTTCTCTGCAATCTTGGAAGGTTTCATATGTTCCTTATGTGTATTGATAGTTTGTTCTAGATTTCAATATCCCTCCTTAAGATGGGAATGAATATTCACCATTCCCATTTTGCCAATGATAGGATTAAGTGTGTGATAACCAAGTGGTTTGGTGAGTGCGTCAGCTAATTGAAAACTAGAAGGAATGTGAATGATGTTAAGTAGTCCTTCTTGGAGTTTTTCGCGTATAAGATGACAATCAAGTTGTGTATGTTTGGTGCATTCATGATGGACTGGGTTAGAGGCGATTTCTGAGGCCGGTTTGCTGTCTGTGTATAGCAAAGCAGGCTGAGAGTGAGGTATGTGGAAATCTGCCAATAAATAAGTCAGCCATTGAATTTCACAAGATGTAGTCGCCAAAGCCCGATATTCAGCTTCTGCTGAGGACTTACTTACAATAGGTTGTTTCTTTGATTTCCAAGAGATGAGTGAATCTCCAAGAAAAACCAGATATCCAGTTACACTTCTTCTAGTATCAATGCAACCTCCCCAATCACTGTCATAATAAGCTTTTAAATGAAAAGTAGAATAAGCTTTGAGAAGTAATCTTTAACCTGTTGTTGCTTTAAGATATCAAAGAACTCTCCCTGCAGCTTGCAGATGCATTGTATGCGGGTTGGACATGAATTGGCTAAGAGTTTGGATGGCATATGATAAGTCTGGGCATGTGAGTGTGAGATAGAGAAGTCTGTCAATTAGTCTACGATAAGATGCAGGATCGGACAAGGAAAGGCTAGCATCATGGGTACTGAGTTTCAGTGTAGATTCCATTGGAAAACTGACTAGTTTAGCTCCAAAAAAATCACTATCTGCAAGTATATCTAAGGCATATTTTCTTTGGCAAAGAACAATTCCTTTGGCAGATCTAGCTACCTCAATGCCAAGAAAGTACTTTAGGTTTCCTAAATCTTTGATAGGGAAGGTCGTGCAAAGGTACTGTTTGACTTTGTTGAGTGCTGTAAGAGTGTTGGAAGCGATGAGTACATCATCAATATAGATTAACACTGCAATAAAGTCGTTGGTAGATTTCCTGATGAAGAGGCTAGAATCTGATTTTGCTTGTAGAAATCTGAAGTGTAATAGAGATGTGGATAGCTTGGAAAACCATTGTCTTGAAGCTTGTTTTAGACCATATATGCTCCTTTTGAGCTTGCAGACTCGAGGATCATTTGGATTGGAGTAACCAGGTGGTAATTACATATATACTTCCTCATGTAAGTCACCATTTTCCACATCAAGTTGATGTAAATGCCAATTATTGACGACAACAATTGTGAGAAGAACTCTAACTATTGTGATCTTTACAACAGGAGAGAAAGTGTCAAAGAAATCAATTCCCTCTTGTTGTGTGTATCCTTTAATGTGTGGAGGGTAGCCAAGAAAAATGCATTTCGTGGCTCGTGGTTGAAATTTTCCTCTGTTGTGTGTGATTGTGTTAGCAAAACATAAACAACCGAACACCCTTAAGTAATTGTAATGTGGTGGTTTGTTAAAAAGAGCCTGATAAGGTGTTTGATTTTAGAGAATGAGTGAAGGGGTGCGATTGATTAGGTGAGTGGCTGTGAGAATGCAATCTGTCCAATAAGATAAAGGGAGTTGGGATTGAAACATCAGAGATCTAGCTACATTTAGCAGGTGTTGATATTTCCTTTTAACCCTTCCATTCTATTTAGGTGTTTCAACACAGGTTAATTGATGAATGATGCCATGTTTTTGGTAAAAAGTAGGCATATTAAACTCTATCCATTGTCTGATTTGAGAGTTTTAATCTTGATGTTGAATTGAGTGTGAACATAGGCTAGAAAGTTGCTAAGAAGATCTCTTGTTTCAGATTTAGATTTCATTAAAAATAACCAAGTAAATCTACTGTAATCATCTATAATGGTAAGGAAAAACTGATAACCAGAATATGAAGTAACAGAGAAGGGTCCCCAAATGTCAATATGAATTAATTGAAAAGCCTCTATGGATTTATTAACAGACAAGGAAAAGGGCAACTGTTTTTGTTTAGCTAGGGGCAAATTTCACAAATGAAATTGTTGCTAATAATGACTTTAGGATCAGTTTTGTTCAAAAGATTGATTTTGGAAGTAGGGATATGGCCTAAATGTAAATGGCAAAGATCAGTGGCAACAACACAAAACTTGATTGTTGATCTAGGAGGTAAGCCTTTGGTAGTTTGATCAGGGGGTTTGTGAAGATTGTATAGACCAGATTCAGCTTCAGTAAGCCCAATCATCTTCCACTTGCTTAGATCCTACAAGATACATTTCGTATGAAGGAAAAATAAGCCAACAGTGTTATCAGCGGTTAATCTTGAAACAGAAATCAAATTGATATTAAAAGCTGGAACATAAAGTGCATTGTGTAAAATGATGTCAATAGAGAATTTAACTGTCCTAGTGAAAAAAATTGGTACATGTTGACCATTTGACAGATGAACTTTGGATTGAGTTTTAGGCAGAATAATGGATTCGAAAAGAAGAGGGCTATAGATTATGTGATCTGTTGCTCCTGTATCAAGAATCCAAGAAAATCTGTTCTGAGGTGAAGATACTGTATGACATGAAAAGGATATAACTGATGTAGATACTTCCTTAGTAGTGTTATTTATTTTTGAGTTGGAAATGCTATTTGCTAAAGTGAGTAAATTCTGCATATGTTCTTGAGAGAAAACAATGTTCGGAGTGTCAAGTTATTGCTCCAAGACAGTAGTATTATGTGCAGTGGGTAATCTTTAAAAATTTCTGCTGGCATGTGGCATGGTGGCAAATCTTTTCCTTCTTGGCCCCTTCCATCCAGAAGGGTATCCAATAATTTGAAAACATTTATCAACAACATGTCCACGATATCCACAGTGAAAGCAGGTTGCCTCAGTTTTTCCTTTTTGTTTAGCAAAGCGTGTAGTATATATTGAACCTGATTTGGAATTTAGATTATGGTATTGTTCAGCAACCATTGCTTGTGAATCAATGGAAATTCTTGCTGCATTTGTTAGGGACCTCTGACTCTTTTCTTGCAGAAGCAAGGAAAAGACTCTACCCATTGATAACAAAGGAGTTTGGAGTAATAATTGGCTTCTGACTACTGAATAAGAATCATGAAGTCTTACTAAAAATTTCATAACATAATCTGATTGTTGTCGATATGTTAGATGCTTTAAAATGTTGCATGAGCATGAATCAAGATTTCCACATTTGCAGTTTGGGATTGGACGATAACTGATGCATTCATCCCATAGCGCCTTGAATTCATTGAAATAGTCCGTGACAGATTTTGAGTTCTGAGAAATGGAACTTAAAGATTTCTCTAAACTGAAGAGAGATTTCTCTAAACTGAAGACCCTTGGTCCATCACTTCTAAGATATCTAACTCTTAATTCTTCCCAAATGTCGAATGTTGCTGTGAAGTAAAGAAGGCTGCTGTGAATATCCTTGGCAATTGAATTCATCAGCCATGACAGAACCAGATTATTTGATCTTAGCCATGCCACACGAAGTGATTGATTGGATGAACTAAAGAACCATCAATGAAGGCAATCAAATTATATTGCATGGAGTAGATCCATGACAATTGCCTTAACAATGAAAAACAAGATTGCCTTCATCAGCCATCACAGTGATCTTGGTCTCTGTGATGTTTATCTTCAACATGTCATCATTCTGTGGGTCGCAGGGCTTCTGATCCATTGCGGGACCTTCTTGCTGTACCAGAAGAGGCCTTATTAATGGCATTTACTAACGTCCTATCATGTTTGTAATGGCCGCGATACATCATATGATACATTGTATATCAAATGCATCTTCCTTGGCAATGGTGACATGCAAAGCTAGCGCTTTCCAGCCGTTTAATTCATAGCCATGGACCGAAGCTCTGGGCAAACATACATGGTTTGAGAGCTAAGAGCAAATATTATGTCAACATACTTATAGCTCATTGTTTTTTTTCCCCTCTTACAAGCAACAAAGTTTATGCCAAGAAACGACTAAACACCTCATAGGGCTATCAAAGACCAATACAAAAGAAAAACACAAATAACTTAACAAGAAAATAAAACTTGGAGATCAGCGTGCTGCAAGTTGAGGCACCAAAACTCCATCTCCTGAAACAAAGCTATCACAAATAATTAACTAAAGCTGTCATTTTCATAAAAACAACCGTTGGTCCTAAGTCCCCATCTTATAGAGACATGAAAACTAAAACCTGTTCAATTGAAGCTTGGAAAGCAACAACTCATTGTTCTCTCTTTTTTTTAGATCAATGATGGATTTATGCATGTATTCTCATATCCATCATGTATTGAAGCTTGAGCAAAAATGGTATGGCAAAAAGAGGGAAAGTCAACATTACTGTGCAATGATGTCAAGTCATAATAAACACGGCCATGAATTAATGTCATTTCAAAACTACATAAACATTATAAAAAATTAAAAAAATACATGAAGGAACTAAATTTAAAAAATTATCTTAACTAAATAATTTAAGTTATTAGATAAAATTTTAAAATATAATTTATATTATTCTCTAATATATTTTTAAAGTGAAAGTCTTTTGAGTTTGAAACTTGTATGGACCCACACTACCTTATACTTAATTTTTATTAAATAATTAGGAATGGTGAGATTCGAACTCGTAACCGTTTAGTCATCAAGACTCTGATACCATGTCAAAGAATCATCTCTACCCAATAATTTAAGCTGTTAGATAAAATCCCAAGATATAATTTATATTATTCGTTATCAAGTCAAGTGGGAAGATGCTTACAACGAACGAGTAAAAAAGTATGTCTAGTAATAAAGATAAATAGTATGTTTATTTTTGTGTTTTAATTGAAAAAGTTTAGTTTTTTAATATTTTTTTGTTTTAAATTAAGTTTTTTAATGTTTTTTAAATTGTTTTTATATGTTAATGTTAAACAAAAAATTTTAAAAATAAAAAAAATATTATTTTAATAATTTTTTTTTAATATTTTATAAAATAACCGATACCAATCATTCTTGAAATACAGATTATTATCTCTTCGAAAATTCATTAGTGTATTATTAGTATTGCATGCTAAAGGGGAACATTAATGGCCACACACTGATATGAGAAAACACACATATGCGTGTGAGGGGAAATGATTAATAAAGGAAATAAAGTCATTATCATAATTAATGAACTGGATGCCATCATTTTCGTTCTCATACTATACATGCAGTGAAAGTAACAACAAACTCATTTGATTTTCGGAGAAGAAAAATACGCAGGCACTGGAATTTGACAGACAAGGTTCCTTCCAGGAATTCGCTCGGAATGTGGGGTGGGACACCAGGGACAAAATCCTGAAGAAACATGTAGCAGCCAACTGTGAACTTGTGCCCATAGATTTGAATCTCCAACTCATTTTCTGAAAATTGATTTGAAAGACGCGACAATTTTCGCTGTTCAATCGATATTGGGGGTACATGTGAATTATGTCTCCATCACAATAGATGGGTTGTGTTATAATGAATAAGGGAAGGTATTGACCATTTAGTTTAAGTGTATATATATTCGTATTCGTTTTTTTTTTTTTAAACTTCAAATATGATGAGATTTTTTTTTAGTTTAATGTGGATATCCGGGCCAGTTTATACGTATCTCGACTAATTCTACGGGTTTTGAAATTAACGACTATATAAGTTTCCAGTGACTATCATATAAGTAATTATAAGATTCGAATATAAAAACTATAAATAAAATAAATTTTTTAATTTTTAATTTTTATCATTAATTCACCACCTAAATTGTTATGATGATGTACTTTTATTTTGGTTGGTACTGGTGTTTACTTTTTGACCAACAATGCAAAGGGACAAAGGGTCTGAATTAACTGAAGGTAGGTGGAGCATGAAGAGGCACACAGGTGCTGTTTTTATGCAGGGCTCATCTTGGGAATGTATGCACTATTTGTAGATCAAAATAAAGCTTCACAGACTAGTAAACTATAGATACCACAGGTACGCGAGACAGATGCTTGGATTTATTACAAGGAAAAAACACACTTTCAGGTGAGAAGTACACACTAAAATTGCGATACCTCAGTATTTTATCAATCTCTCCCAATTGAGGTAATTGCATAATACACGAGTAACTATCGGGCTAGAGCAAAAAAGATTTCCCAAGTTGTCAATTCATTTTTTGAGTCCAGACAAATATGACCCATTATAGAGAGAGAGAGAGAGAGAGAGAGAGAGAGAGAGAATGGGTATCAAACAGCATCATGGCAATAAAGGGGGTCGATATTTTTTCTGAGGAAATTTTATGTGGATTTTGTGTAACAGAAGATATTCATTCTACTGTGCGTACAAATGTGATTGTCAGGCTTGTTTTGTGGCTGAAATAAAAAGATGGCAAACACTGCATTAAAAGAAAAGGATGAGAGGACCAGCTATCCGTAGGCAGCCTGTGCTCCTCCCTGCTATGATAAAACCACTGGTTTTTTTTTTTAATGAAAAAACTACTTAATATTAGAGATTACATAAACATGAGCTCCAATGGGTTAATGATAGATTGATAATTTTCAAGACTATATATACAGGTCACCAAAAATGTCTCTTTATAGTTTAGTTGTGTATTAGCAGAGACAGGGAAGGAAGAGTAGTGGCAAGAAATACGCAATATCGATGCATTGCTTAGTTTTTTCCTTTTCCAAACATTGAGGTGGAGGAAGAGCTAGTTTCATGCAAGTCATGGCTTGATTATTGTTGTTATTATTATTATTTTCCTTTTGTCCAAGACCCACTAAAAGTATGATAGCTTTAACTGTTGCTTTTAGCTGGGAAAAATGTAAGGCTTATAGTTCAGCTGACGACTTCATGGATATCTTCTGGGGCTATATATACAGGACCATCTAATATGTATACATGCACTATCATTTTCACCGACAACCTCATTACAATGGTAGGACTGGCCCCATCATCTCCAATGGAGCCCCAAACCAATTCTCTGCAAATCATATACATATTTTATTAATAATCCTCATTGTTTTCATAGAGTAAAGGGCTTGAAGGTGACAACTGATAGCAAAATTTGGCTTTTCCATTGAAGAAGTCGCTAAGTAGATTTGCAGTGGATTAAAGGATTGCAAGTGTCTAGCTAGGTAGTAGTTCAAACGAATAATTAACAAGGCGGCCTTGAAGCAAGAGAGTGATGGACGGCATACATTTCAGGAGGATAAGGTATGGGTGATGATGGAGTCTTAGAGTGATCATGGAGAGTACTATCTCATGGTCATGCGATTTGAGTATTGAGCGCAAATTCAATCAAATGCAAACAATATTGAAACTCTACCTTGATCCGTGGGCTGCATCCCAGCAGTAAAATAATATTATTCCAAGAGGCGAGAGCAGCATACTCGTATACAATGAACTTCGATGATAATGAAGGCCAAATATGCAAATAATTTTAGTTTACAAACAATGAAAAATTAAGTCGTATCCAAGATTCAAATTCAAGAAGAATTTTTATGAATATAACAGTCTAAATGTAACATGTATCTAAACATTCCAACTGGAGATGTTGTTAAAGGGACATTTCAACAAACACTTGATTATCATGAAAGTGATCGTAACATTGACATTTTTAGCTAATGATCGTACCACTACTTTTCTTTTTGAGAAAGGTACGATTAATACTTCTAATCTTTTATCGCTTGTTGAAGTGAAACAGAAGCCAAATCAAGTCCAATGATCCGTCACGAAAGATAGGTTCATGCATTTCACTGTTGCTAGTGGCATAAAATGCAACCTATAACGGCAGGAGTCTTTCGTAGTTAGATTTTGTGATTGTTTTTAAAGGTTTTTTTTATTTAGAAATAAATTAAAATAATTACTTTTTAAATGTTTTTAAATTTATTTTTATATTAACATATCAAAATATAAAAAAATAAATTTAATTTGAAATAAAGAAAAACATCTTTATATTTATTAAAAAAAATTTTAAATGCGAAAACAGGCTCTTAATTAATCTCCCTTTCATTTCCCTAATACATTTTCCACAGAATTCAAAGAAACCGTTGGAGTTCTGTTTCTTATTAAACTCTCAAATCTCAATTCGAAGCAAGCTCAAAGGAAATTTAGTTCACAATAATGTGTCAGCTCTTCTGTTCACTCCCGACAACACTTTAAACCCCACTATAATTACATTAAATGATGCTGTCTTTGACTAAAGCAAAAGGGAAAAGAAAAAGAAATGGACAATCTCCACCATGCACGGGTAATTATATTAAGCATTAAAAGTTGAAACTACTCATAACTGTGGAGATTAAAGCACTTGATTCAATAATTGCTAATAATAAAACCTGATACAGAGCTCGAGGTTGCAACTGTCAAACTTTATTAGCATGCTCGAGTGAGCTATATATATATATATATATATATATATATATATATATATATATATATATATATATATATATATAGTAATCAAAAGAATTATATATAAAACAGTCCCATGATCAATTAAATAGGGCTAAAAAATAAAGGAGAATACAAGGAAAACTTGAAATAGAAAATTAGACAATGAGGTATCCAGCTAGTTAGTCCAGTTCATGATATATTTAGGATTTCTAAAAAGATCGAAACTTGTATAGCTGGAATTTTTAACTGAGAACTTCAACCAAAAGGCCAAACGGTAAAAGGTGAGGTCAAAAATCACATCCTAATTTGATGCCTTAGGCTCGAATATTAGGTAATTGCGCGTTATTCAAATTGACCAATACAAGCCTTTACAGAGAAGGATAATGACACGATACTGAAAATTTTCTTTGACTATGCCGAACCATTCCTGAAGGTTATGATTTGGGTTATTAAGCATATAACCTAAACATCCAAACCAATTCAAGAATCTACCCCAGAGAGACCATATTATTGTCTCAATCTCCTTGCAGCAAAAAGGCAAAGAGCTTCCTTATAATTAATGATTCTCCTCTTAGCTAAAAAAACCTTTTGTACTGAGACTACCATTTAGAAGGAGCCATATGAACACATCCATTTTTGGAGGGGCATACTCTTTCCAAAGTAGAACGGGGGAGGGATGATCCTCTGAAGCAGAGAATCTGTCAAAAAAATAGCAACCTAAGTAAACTGAGTAAACGCCGGAGCTATGAAATTTTCATATCTTGATGTCTTCATCATCAGAGAAGATTGGACCACACTTCACCTTTGCAATTAAGCTCTCCCGTATGCAGAGCTCGTGGGGTCGAAGAGATCTTCTTTAAGATAGGTTGAGCGAAGTATCAGTCGGGCTATATACATCTGCAAGGCTTATTGATTGTTGCAGGGAGAGGTTATAAAGTTTGGGAAACAGGAGCTGGAGAGGGGTTGCAAAGCCTAGCTAAGAGTCGGTCCAGAACTTGATATTTCTCCCATCACCCACCTTGAACCCGACATTGGATTGGAGAGGAATGACTATGCTTTGATTTAAGGAGATCGTCGATACCACGCCACACCAAGTTGGAGATAAAGAACCTGCAAACACAGGAAGACCATTTGCAAAATGAGGTCGATATTTTCGAAGGATGAGATCTTGCCAATCTCCTGCCACTCCTTTATCAAGATTTCATGTATAGCCATTTAAAAAATAGAGCCACAGTTTTTGTTATGGAGAGATCCCAACCTGAGATCGCCAAAGAATTTACTCTTGATTACCTTGTGCCAAGCCACTTTACAAATACCATGAGAATTTGAGGTATCTTTATAGAGAAAATAGCGGTTGATCGAGGAGATGACTTTAGTAATGCGTTTTGGCATAGGAAAAACAGACATGTAGTATAGAGATAGAGAGCTTTGAATTGATTTTATCATACATATCTTCCTAGCCATACAAAAAAACTTCCCTTTCCATGTGCTTAACTTTGCTCTGATTGTGGACAACATTGGTTTCCAAGTGAAGAGCCTACTTGGATTGGCACCAAGAGGTAGCCTAAGGTATCTGACCGGGAAAGTATTTCCGTGTGGTTTGAAATGCCAAAAACATCATTTTGGTGATTTTTTAATCATTTAGAATCACATTATCAAATACATATTTAATTTATGCTTTCTAAAGACTTGGACCATTAAAACCCTAAAAAAGTGAAGATTTAGAAACTAAATGAATGCTATCTCCAATTCATATGGTTTATAACATGTTATTTGAAGTTTCCAAAAAAAAAATCATAATTTTAACTATTTTACATGCCTTCCTAAATAGCGTCTGATTAGTATCTTGAAATTAAAAAAAATGAAAACAGTGGAAACAAAAACATATTTGATTAAAAAGACAAAAATAGATCTAGCAATATTCTATTTCATTTTATCAATGGAAAATGCGATAGAAGTTAATGGATTAAAAAGGTTTTGTTTTTTATCTGGAACAACCCTTCAAAAGGATAACTATAGAGAGGGTTATGACCTATCATCTTTGGGCTCATCCAAGTTCTAAACCTATATGTATGTGGGTCTAACAAGACGTCAGATTCATCATCTTTCATGAGTTTAACCAAGCGCTGAGTTCAGACGTCAGTGAGCCGCGCTGAGTTTGTGCTCTTTTTAACTTTAAAAGTATCCTGGGCTTCTTGGTGAGACCGTAAATTAGAGATATTTTATCATGAGAAATCAAAGATATTTTATCTTAATAAGATAGATATTTTGCTGATATGTGAACTATTTTTCCTTCCATGAAGAAGGAGACCTCAAGGGCTATAAAATGAACCAATGTAATCTCCTCTAGCGAGCAAGTTCAGTTTTTCTATACTACGAATGACACACACACACATATATGACTTTTTTCTAAAAGAAAACTATTTTTTTATATATATATGATACTGATTTAATTATCAGAGAATTCTTAAACTCGAAGGAAGGGATTTTTTCTAGGCATCGAACATGATCTATCAACCATTTTGTCAAGAAAAGATGGACTAAATTATTAAAATAATGAGATTAACAATCTTATCCTACACATCTTGTCCTTTAAACCCATGGGATAGAATTGAGTTTCATCATAAGTTTTCTATAAATAGTTTTTGATGAAATGATTTATTCTCTTGTATCTCTATTATTTTTATATTTTTTTAATTATAAGATTGTAAATAAATTAACTTCGCATTCGAGATAGTCTCCAAAGCATCTTTTAGAATTCCAAGGGCTTCTCCCATGGGAAAGCCATACAAAGAGCTAAAAAAACTATAAAAGTAGCTCTTTATTTATTAATTTTAGATCTTTAAAGTAATAAACTATACGGGATGCTATTTTTTTCGTCACAATAAATAGTCATTCTTGTATATAAAATAAAGGAAAAATTTAAACTAACTTTTCTCTTTAAACTTCACTTGTTTTTTACTCATTCCATGCAAAATATAAAATAGTTTACTAAAATGCTTTTTTCCTTTGGACCACTAAGGCACCGTTTGGGAACGCGGCTGTGGCCGCGTTTCCAAAAAATTTGAAAATTTTTTGTTTTTTTTTTTTTGCTAAAATTTAATATGGTTTGTACGTTTTGGATCGTTTTGATGTGCTGATGTCAAAAATGATTTTTAAAAAATAAAAAAACATTATTGGCATGCATTTTGACACGAAAAGTTATTTAAAAAGTACCCACAACCACACTGCCAAACACGCTCTAACAATGTTTGTTTATTTACCATGATATTAAATTATTTTCAAGAACAAGCTTGCTTCGTGAAGTGTGTCTTAAAATTCAAACCTCAACGGTAAAGCGATGATCCGTACATGCCAATGCACCCCCACATTCTCTGACAAAATTATGCTGTTGGAGTGTGCTAATGGATGCAGTTTTCTAAAGTCATACATGTACTTGATCTTAACTAGCAGAGAGGAAGAGAGAAATTTGTGCAGCTAAACAGGCAAATCACCCTTTGCATTAATCCTTGCTTCTCTCACAGTGGTGTTAACAACTAACATCTGTGAGGAAAACCAGACGTTATACATCTCAAACCCATGCATTCTTTTCATGGGTTCTAAGTTAGTAATTAATTAGACATAAGAACCCAGCAGGGTTTCAAAGAGAGAATACATGAAAAAAAAAAAGGATCACGAATCACAATTGAGAAGATGTTAAAAAAAGAGAAGCTAAATATAGTGTAGCTTCATCTTAAGCCATCTTCTGCAAGCAAACATGCACCGCCATCACCCTACTGATCATCGATCTTTTCAACTGAGCATTGATGTTAGAGATCGAAAAACTACTTCTTCACAAGGGATAGTAAGTCCCATATCATGATCAAAGCCAAATTCCTCTTCTGCTCTTTGAAGCAAGGATTGAAACTCAGGGTGGCTCAAAAATGAGATTGGAACAATGTATCTACTTCTGTTTTCACCAACATACACAGCAAAGTGCCCTTTTGGCACGTCAAGAGGGAGGCCATCATCATCATAGCCATGTTTCTTGCCTAAACTCGAGCATCTCTTGAGGATTTGCTTGAGGACTGCTGTTTGAGGTAGTTTGTGTGATTTTCTAATAGCCATTTGGAGTTTGAGAGAAGATGTGGTGAGAAAGCTGGGTAAGTTTGAAGAGAGATACGAGTGTTTACTTGTAGTAAAAGGTGATGGTGGTGATGGGAGGATTGCGGGTGATGGGGGTATTTATGAAGAAGTCAAGGGGGAGAGAAAAAGAGAGATGGTGTGAGATAGATAGGGAGAGGGGTCATGTGGAGTGTGGGGGATAAGGACATGCCACGGGTGTTTTGGGGTGTGTGTATGTGAGGCAAGGACATGGTGGGAGCAAGCTTACTGGGTTTGCAATTCTATGTTGGCCTTCCTAATGACACTATGGACCCCCCCCCTCTCGCTCTCAGCTTTAATTTTCAACTTGCCTTGTTGAAAAAAGGAAAAAAAATATAAAAACTTGCACTTAATTAGATGGAAGACGTTTAATCTGCTTGTGCTTCTCTTATTTTCATATTTTCAGCATTTTCAATCACGGTTCAAGTTCGAAGTCCAATCCTTCAATATGCAAATTGCTAGCAACCCTTTCAACTCACCTCCACTTCGCAATTGATTGCCATCTCTTACACTCTTTCAAGTTCACAAAAACCCAGCTCATTTTGCTTTGTAGTTTTCATTTCCATTTCTAGTGAGAACTCACATATATCATCTTCGAGGAATCTCCGTCTTCTCAACTGCTTTGTCCACAGTACCTTGGTCTTATGTCCTTGGTTCACTTAAGACAAGATAATGTATCGAGAATAGGGCTCCTCGGTTTTTCAATCTCTACCTATAAGAGTCTTCACTCTCAATCTTCCCTACATATATAAAACCATAAAAAGACATCTCTACCTATAAGATTAATGTTTATTAATCTCTCTCTCTCTCTCTCTCTCTCTCTCACACACACACACACACACACATGAAATCACGTACACACAATAAGTGTACTGGAGAGTACAAGCCTCTTGACGCTTTGGTTTCTTGTGGTTGTAGGGCTTGTGATTCTGTGGAGCGTGGACTAAAACAACAGCTCCTACACAGTACAGTTCGTGCGTCCAAATATTCGAAAACCCATGTGTATATCACCGCAAACTATTCAGTTTTTTTGACCTTTGCATCTTTACCCGCATATTGTAGCATAACACCTGTAACGGGGTTAAACTTGTAAGGGGGTATGCGGATGAAAACAATGCTGGAACGATACAGTGGACAATGATATATAGCTCGTCGAACAATGTCAAACTCGGTAGTATTGACGAAATCGATATCTTCGACAGAATTAATAACAGGGTTAACAATAAGTATGGACGATGGATAGTTCAAGACTTAACGAAAACACTACTAGCATGAATAACAATATATATAAATAGTGACAGTGTGCATGAGCAGTGGTAAATTCAGTAACAGTGTATGTTTAATGATTCGACAGAACATGGGTTAATGTTCGTTGTAAATTTTGACTTGAACTACAGAGAGTCCAAGGCATGCAGACACATCTATTCTTGCAACTTGTGAGTTGCCACAATGAACAACTAGTTTGTTAGGTGGCAGGCCAGGGAGAGAAGCAACAATTAAGGAAGTTTTTGGCAGTTGATTGTTTTGGGAAAAACTGATCAGGTGTGTTCTAAGTCTTGGGGGATGATTTTTGTTATAATTTTCCATGTTATTACTCTTTAAATAGGCTACATATAAGTGTGTGGCATGTAATTTTTGAGTGTAGGTAGAACCATTGTGCATAGCACACATACGAATTGATATATTTCTTTTGTTGAGATTAATAAAAGGTTATTATGGTTCCTGTATTTAAGTGTGTTAAACTATGCATATCCTCTCTACTCGTGTATTTCCGCTAGAGAAATTTTTTGATGAAGAGAAACACTTTAGTTATTGAACAAACACAAGTGGATTAATAAAAAAAAGGTTAACAGGGAGCTGAGCTGCCGCATAGAAGTTGAGATTTTGATGAGAAAATCGACCCTGTGACAACACCCCTTTATTCTTGAGTATTCGATCTCGAAGTAATCTAATCTCCATATGATTATGAGAAAGGTTATTAGCTGAACTTTCATAAAATATTGGCAAGTACAACTGGCTTCTCTGAATCCTATATAATTGCAATGAAATGATTTGACGGGCATGGAACTGCAGCGGAACAAGAGTTGAACTGTTGTTCCAGCATATGTTAGATACTAAAGCAGCAGGACACAAGCTTTGGTTTCTAAAAGAGCCACCATGCGTACTTAAGCTTGTTTTCCATGATAATCACGATTTTTGCAAAGGGAATGAAGAAGCCAAGGCGGCTCTAGATGGCCTGATAATAATGGAAGTAATTGTGCCTTCTTGCTAAATTTGCAAACCTATCTATCAGATTATCCAGAACAGAAGTACTGTAATGCTTCTAGAAAAAAACAAGGGCTAATATCTCAACAATAGAAGGCTTCCGACATGGTCTAGCACAAACCACCATCACTAGAATAGGAGGTATGTATAAATCTACTTAAAATCTGTACCACTGGTTTTTTCCTAGCCTGGCTCCATTTCAGAAAAGTTGTGTCTCCATGTTCTAAGGCTGAGAAAGCGATCTGCAAAGAACTAAGTTTAATGCACAATACGGAAAATGCACAATACGGAAATGTCCAGTATATCTGTCACTCTCTCTTTGTTTTCTGAGCCTCCCAATGTCCATGACAGTGTCTTAACTCTCAATTCACCAACTAGAACTTTATCGTCGTTCGAATCCCATACTTAGAACCATCAAAATTTCAAAAAGTTCTCACACACAAAAAGAAGGAAAATCAACAAAAAAGTTGGAAGTCAAAACTCAAAAGGTAATAACCAGGGAATAACATTTACCAGTGTCCATTAGTAACGTGAAGGCCGAAACCAGCGTGAAAATTTTTCCTCTGAATGGACCACTTGAAATAAATCATAAATACCCACAAAGAAATAACTGGCGTGCACAGTACACCGCATGCATACTATTTATGTGTGACACATACTGTACAAATATAATATACACGAGTGAGACGGAAAAATTGTTGTACAGCCAAACCAACTAATTAAGAGAGGGAAAAAAAAAATTACCCTTAACGTCGCCGTCTTTGGGAGAAGCTCTCCCATGTTCTGTGAATGAGATTGATTGAGAGAATGGACAATGGAAATATGCGACTGCAAAGGCCCACCATTCTCACTGAAATGCGGTGCCCCGCTAATCCAAGAGACTAACGTATTTTCTTTATAGTTGATAATGACCTTGCCTTTTTAGGAGCACATGAAGGCCATGTTACTCTGGCCCCCAAACTCCTGTAAAGACAACATAGTAAAGGTCTTTTAACATCATTTCAACTGCTGCACACGGCTAATTTACCAAGCAAATCATGTCTCAAACTGTAACTGCCTAGTGCCCACTTGGGATCTTTTATGAACAAACCCAAATTACGTTAATTCCTTTGTTAGTTGCATCAGTCCTCTCTACTAGCTATTGCCAGAAATTTGGCAAGACCTGGAGTCATGACAGTAAGAGAAACAACTATATTGGCATCTCCACATCCACATGTTATTGGCATCTGATAGCAAGTAGCATAGGAATCGAATGACATTACATCAGTTTGCCATCACGATGTGAAAAGGGGAAAACAACTGACCCTGATATGGAATGAAAGAAAATGCGATTGTTAACTTGTATAATCATGTCAGCACGCTCAGTATGGTTCTTTAGTAGAAATTTTATTTAACACAGCAAGTTAACCTGGTTCATAAGAACAACATATCAGCTGAAAAATTTCTGTGTTGTCCTCTTCGTTCATGTACTCTATGGTCAGGAAACCGATGGTGATGCAATGGAAACGTCAACACGCAAAACTAATTACAGTCACATGGGTTGTAAGGAAAGTAGTCAGAAACAAAGGGCCCAAGAACGTAGACGTGCAAGTAATACCCAGCTAAGATTACCAATCAGATACATATTGAGATATTGATCGGTGAAAGCTAAGGACTTCAAATATGACAACCAATTACAAAACGATTGAGCAAGCATTAATAATTAGATTAGGCCCTTGACTGCAGAAACCTAGATAGAGATGGAACGTATGGGTTTAGGCGAGGAGAATATTATTTAGCCGGGTCCGCTTCAGAAGAATTGAAAACAATTGCAAGAATTAAGGATATGCTTGTCCCTGGTATGCTAAACCAAGGTGAGAGTGATAATGGAATTGAAATCACCAAGACACCGTATGTACGATCAACCCAAAAGCCATAATGGATGCCCATTTTCACATGCCTTGCATAATAAAGCATCAAAAGGACAGATAGAGGTGGTTTTGATTAATGCTTGAGAAGGGCCCTCAGCTTCATTAATATGTATTATACAATTCATTTGAGAAGAGTTTCAGCACAAGAATACTCTGAACAAATCCGATAATCATTGAAGTCTCAAAGCCAAATTCAGCCAAGTACCTCATTGTTGTCAGGTTGATGTATTCAGTGGTAAAACATCCCAAGGAACAGTGTGATACAAACACAAATCAAACATGAGGAACAGTGCTTGAAAGTAACATCAAGCTGATAATTTGATAACAAAATAGTTGCAAGGCCAGAGATAACCTAATCAGCATACCCTTGCTGTTACCCAAAATCTGACAGTATAAGAAAAGGAATATCAGACATTGGCAGGAGATAATCTAAAAGCTGTTCAAACAGCAAAAAACGTCGTTCTCTGCTCTATATTAATTTAAGAAAGATATAAAAATGATTGTGTATCTCATTACAGCTAGAAATTTACTCGCCAATATGGTGTTCTAAGCATATGTATTAAATCATAAATTCTAATCCTATATATGCCTTCTGTGCACCACAAATCTGATGAATCGAAAGGCATCTATAAAAATCTAGCTCATGTTCTCAAATCTAAAAAAGCAGAGAAGTTTCATGCCTGTTTGGAGTTCCTGCATATTGCTTGGAACAAATAAGCACTAGTCAATGTGTTAACGTACACATATCAAATACACTTCTGAAAGCACTTAATGCAGACAACAGATATCTGGAGTAAACTTAATTCTTAATAAAATTTAATCAATTGATACATCATTTTTGTTAATTGATACCGAACTACATTTTCATGTATAAGCATAAAAAGGGGGAAGATGGCAAGAAAATAACAAAAAAAAAAAAGTGGGGGGGGGTGCGTGTGTGTACAAAACTACCCTCTGCTGAGAAAATAAGTATCATTGCTACATGCCTATGCCACTGTGTGCTTCAGCCCAAGCCAATGTGAAGTAGAATTCTCAAAACTCTGCATAAGTAAAGTGCATTCACTGGTCGGAGGGAGATTTCAACTGTTGATTCTGCCCATCTATCAAGCTTATCTGTCGTCGGAGTTTTGCTATATGAGCTTGCACCTAACACATTGAATCCAAACTGTCAAAGAATAGCTTTACAGTTTTCCATGCATAATGTGACTCATTGGGAATTAGTGAAATTAAAAAACACGCTGCTAATGCAAAAAAGAACATAGAATTCAACAGCTCTTAAATGTTCAAACATAAAACCCATCAATGATAGAAAAAGTTGGGGTTCAATCCACAATCAATTCCAATTTATTTTTTAATTCAATTTTAAATAAACAAAAAAGGACAGCAGTTCAGCACAATTGAATAAGAAATTGTAGAGTGAGAAAGCAATGGATGGCAAGAAATATTCTCTAAATGTTTGCTTCAAGGACTAGTTTTTGTTAGAACTTTTAAGATAACCATATATCTGAATTATGCTTTCTTTTCCACTAATTCCCAGCTCTTACAAGATCAAAATTTCCATGAGGTATTGATCTACCAGTTTAATGTATTTACTCTGGAGTAGAGAGAGCCATTATTGCAGGAAATAGTGCCCTTGTACTGTTTTTTTTCATTCCTTCTGTCCCAGCTGACAGTTTATTACTAGTTCAAATCCTTCAAACAGGCTAGTCCATTAATATGGCATGTCTTACTCCAAGCCACTGTTGAACAAGCATCAAAGGAAGTGATACTTCGCAAATATTACCACCAAGACATTTTTTTTATTCATACATAACAAGCCCGAAAGCTAGTTCACATACCCCTGCTTGCATTATTATATTCTTCCTTTCTCATTATTTTTTATATATAAGAAAAAGAGAGAAAGAAAGAAATTCTTTCTGACCTGCTGACGAGCTGCGGCAAGCTGTAGTAGCTCGTCTGCTTCAGAGAAATTCATAAACCATTGGGATAGAGGATGATCTTTAGTGTCACCTCTCTTCCTTTTACTTGTATCTTCAACTGGCACTGTAAGAAAACAGAAGTTGATTTATTTATCCAAAGCAAGGTGAAGAGCATTTACTGGCAGAAGACAGCTAAAATACAGACCAGGAGGAGGCAAAGTAAAACCAGCAGGTAATCTGGGCAAGTTTACGGCTGGATGACTCTGTATGCGAGCTAAGAAACCTTCTGAAGGCTCAGGGAATACAATCTCATCGTATGATTCTACAACAACTGGCTTCTTCATTGACAAGGAGCCAGATTCATCTTCTGGGTACAACTTCAAGTGATGATATCTGTAAAAAACTCAAACCCTTCAACAATGCAATTCTAAAATTTGACCAATTTTAAACTTTTCATTATATTAGAAAGCACAATATTTTTTGGTTCTAACTAACTAGAATTCATTCAATTGAATCACCACCAAAATACACTGTCTCACCACATATTTCCACTATCAGCAGCCATCACAGTCATTAAACTGGAAATCAATTCAGTTTAGATGTTCAGTCAATTATTTGATTATTCCCAAACAAGTGATTGGAGAAAGGAACATTTGGTTTAAGCTACATGCCACTAATACCTTGCAGCTGATCAATCGACCATGTCCAAGGAGACAAAAACACACACTTTCGGTCTAAATTCCCACATTTCAATCTGAACTGCTTGGTCAGAAATTCCATCATGTAACTGAGCAATCTCCCTCATATGGCAATGCTCTCTCTCTCTCTCTCTCTCTCTCACACACACACACACACACACACACACACACACACACACACTTACTTACTTACTTACTTACTTAAATATGGTATGGTGAAAAAGGGAGGTGCCAAATATGAAGCTGAGTGGGAGTTAATTTACATTATATATGGCTCTATCATACCTTTCCATAATTTTACAGCAGTTCATTTTAGCTATGTACTCCAATGACACACATAATGTCTTGTTACAAAATCATCTGGTCAGGTCACTAGCTTCTGAAAACATTTTATACAGAAATCAGAACCACATAATAGACAAAGGAACTCACAAGTTCAAAGGCTTATCACAAACATCACTGTGGAAATACAGAGTAATGGCAATCTCAAATTCACCCCAGCCTGCTTCTGATAACTCAAAAGGTGGTGCCTCGATGACTCTTGTAGGATTATTGAAGCTAGAATGAAGCTGAAAAACAGCTCGTTTTATTACTACACCAAGATCCTCATTTGTGGCCCCACGTACGTATACAGTCCACTTATGAGATTGATACCTGATTAACAGAATATTGAAATCATGATCCAAGCACACAACAGACAAAAGAATGGGCATTATCCTGAAGATTATTTAACAACTTACTCGTTAGCCTTTTTGCCAAGCCAGAATGCTATGTTGCCGTAAACTATTGGAACGCTAATCTCAACATCTTTGAGCTTCTTATTCAAAATCTGTGCCAGACCATATACGATAACACAAAGAAAGTAACAGAACTAACAAAGCAATGCCTCATGATTCCTAGTTTATTATTACAAGTATAATGATAAACAACATATCAAGCATGCACTCGAAACCAAATACCGTTAACATAAACCACCCAAAATTCACGACCATACACAACACCCAATTGAGATAAAAGTTAAAACAACAAATAAAAAAACAGCCTTTCGTTTCTTAGTAAGATCATTAATTTAAGAATAAGCAACCTGTCATTTCACATATGCAATAAAATTTGACACTAACATCTCCTATCAACACTCAACCAGTCATAGAAAACAGAGCTTTTTACAGAGTTCCAAAAACCTGCTTTCTAAGAAAACAAATTTTACCTTTCTAGGAAATTAAGTGACGGGAAACAAAGAATTCACATTCAATCACTACACAAACCCCAGTAACAATAAATTAAGCAGCAGTCACAAAACAGTGTTCTTTTCAATTTGGTTAAAAAACTACAAAACAAACAATTTTGAGCTTTTTTTTTCGCAACAACTGCAATAAAATTTACACTAACAAATCCTGTCCACACTAAAAAACCAATCATTAAAAAACAGAGCTTTTTTTTTTTTAAATGGAGTTTCAATATGGAGCTTTCATAAAAACAAGTTTTACCTTTCTGGGCTCAATTATTTTACTAATTGCAGTAACTATAACTATCCAAATCAAAAAAAAAAAAAAATCACATTCGATCATGACGAAAGGCTAAACCCTAATTAAGCAAATCAGAAAACAAAATCTTTCAATTGGGTTACTAAAAAACTGCATCAAGAAACGATTCTGAGCATCCGGGCAACATTATTTCATTGATTCGAGAGATGGATGGTTGTCAAAATTGGAAAAGAAGATCAAAAAAAAGTTAGTACCTTCTTTTCAGTGTTCTCTTCAGTTTTGCTCATTTTGATTCTCTGTGATTTTGGTATGGGTCCACTAATTTCAACAGGATGATCTTGACCGTTCTTTTTTGATGACGATGAACTGTTTGTCATGCCCCTTTAACACCACCTTCTTGTTACTAATTTCAACATTGGTGTTGTTGGTTCAATAAAATTAGGGTTTTGTTTTCGGCTCAGTTACAGTGGTCGATTGGTTGAAGAAATACGATTGCCTACTGCAGGTTTTAATTATAGATCTATCCCCAGTAAATCAGATGGAGAGGTATGATGTTAGTGAGGGGTAATTATGTCAATCAAGGAGACATTATTAAGTAAAGTTACTAACGAGCCCTTCTTCTAAAGTCGTGGCAAGTTTGATCTGGTGGTTTTTACAACTTTATGTTAATGTAGTGTATCTGATTCTTAAGTCATGTTTGGCTTGTTGGATCGGGGAGACAAAATGAGGAGGATTTGTTTCCAACCCTGAACAGAATTTTTGAGCATGGTGACATCATAAACTGATTTAATAATATTTAATTTTCTATATGTCTAACTCTACTCAACGTTATAGCATAGTAATTGATTTGAACAAGAATTATTGCTAATATTATCTTAATCTAATCTTATTTTATGTGCATTTCTTTTTATTAATATGGATATCTAGGTTTGCTTGTATGTATCTTGATTAATCCCACAGATTTTAAAATTAACGACCATATAAATTTTTAAAAATTCTAAAATTTATAAGACTCAAATCAGTAATTTCTAGAAAATAAATCTAAAAACTTACCCGTCTCAAGTTTTATTTATCGTGTACTTGTATCATGTGTTACTGGCTTGATTTAACGGTTTTTGTTTATTTATTTAGCAGAAGAATCTTGCATATCCTGATTTTGGTATGCATAGCTTTTTTTTTAATTCGTGAGAGCTTCCCAGTTTGTTCCTCGTTTTATGAATTGTATTTATTGGGTTTGTTGTATATATTTGTTTTTAGCTATAACAATGCTATTATAAAAGGTTTTGTATAAGACATGATCATTATCCATGAATACCAAGCCTCTAAAGATGGGTTCATATGTATAAAACAAATCCTATTCTATCTCTAAAGATTGTAGCTATGATAAAATTTCTCTATCATCTGAAGTATTTGCAATACGTTTTTGAGATTTTGATAACTGAGTATTGTTCTCTATATCTTTTTTATACCAACAATCTCTTTTATAATATCTTTTTTTTTGCCATAATTGTAGCATTTCATAGTCTTTTTACTTCTTGATTTGAAACTTTCTTGCCTTTAACTTCATTTGGAGCCACGTTCCATTTATCTTCCTCTTGACATCAATAAAGCCTCTGTTTGATGCGAACTACTAATTATGTCTTTTTTTTTATTCTTTTGTCTATTTTCTTCTTCCAATATAACAACTGCAATAATATCATGAAAGACTAGATAGTCTGTGAGGATGTTATTGGTTAAGTTGATAATGAGTTTATCCTATGAATAAACCCAATTTATGTGTTAGTTTTCAAATCCATGGAAAAATATTATTGGTAATTCAAAGTAGAAGCTTTACACGTTCATTTTTCTTTATTTGCTGACCTAACGTAGTGAGTTGTGAAAATAAAATTCTTAATGTGTTGATGTGGTCAGTCACCAATGTGGTTTCTGCCATTCATAGAGTATAAAGTCTCTTTTTTAAGAAAAACTTATTATGCAGAGACTTAGACTCGTATAACTTTGTCGGAGTATCCCAAATCTCCTTTGTAATTTTCTTTTTTGCCACACTTGTAATACTTTGTCAGTTAATGCTAAATATATATTAGCAATAACATTGTCATCTATCTTAATCCATTTGGCATTATCAATGATTTCCATGAGCCTATCTCTAATTGCTGCAGACAATTGTCTTTTCTTAAAATTGCTTTCATTCTCATTTTTTTATAATGAGAAATTGTTCCTCTTGAACTTTTCAATCTCGTACTTTATTGCCATTTTATTCATTATGATCTATTCAATTATCATTGTTTCACTTACAAACTGCAACATATATGGAAATGGAATTGTATGAATAATACTTCTATCAAGTAAGTTCCCATAAAAGATTGGAGAGATCATAAACAATGCTGCTTAAAACTCAATCTTTTTAGACAAAACTTTCTAGACAGTAATTTATATGTGAACAGTGTTGTATATAAAAAAAAACAACCTGCTCTGATATCACTGTTAGGATCCCAACATGCAAAACAAAATACACAACTCAAGAGAATAGGAAAAATAAGAAATGAGACACTTAAGAATTTATGTGATTTACCTAAATTTGTCTACATCCACAGGCAAGCATAGAAAGGTTTTACCAAGTAATGTCGAAATTACAACCATTATTTATTAATAAAAGAACAATTGAAAGTCTCTATAATAATAAAAGTAAAAACCTCACACACACTCTTACAAATACCTCACAATTTAGTGATATTCATCTCTTTCCCTCTACCTCTTTTTCTCTCACACTCTTGTGTTTTTCTCTTGTATGTCATATATGTTGTAAATAATAAAGGCTAATTCGAAAGATTTTTATTTCACATTAGAAAAACATGACTTACTTTTTATGAACATAGAGTATATATAGAGTTTTCTATCCCACATTTTAAAAAAAGACCTTTATCTAATATTTATATAGTAAACTTTAAAATGAGATAGTAATTAACAAGGAAATGATAGTGGGCTGGCACACATAAGGTTGAGCCGAGCAGGAGGAAAACCTCTGATTGTTCCCCTTGCGCGCAAGACAATACTTATACTTTCTAAACCTTTTGTTTCTAGCAATAATTGTTTTTGACCCTTAAACTGAAACTATAATTTTTAAACACTTGGAATTAACTTTCTAAAAGTCACAAAATCCTAACAATTCTTTTATTTTAAAACTTTTTTTTAACAACAATAACTCTTTAATTCCCTAACAACTATTTTATTTTTTGAACTGTTGTAATAGCTTTTTAATTCTCTAATTTATTTCCTGCCTAGCTGTTACATATTAGCAACCTATATATACCATGCACTCTTACAATCAAATAGTGTTGAAAACCATATTGTTTTCTTGTGTTTACAAAACTTGCTAGTATTTCCTTTCGCTCTTGTCTAACTGTTTCTTCTGTAACCCTTGTTATAAATGAGGAATTTGTTGAATATTGGAGGATAGCCTTATGTTGAGGAAATATTTTTAAAAACAATGTATGTACACACCTCAAATTTTATTTTGTTTATGTTTTTCATTGTACTTTACAACCACAATATAGAAATGCTTGGGATACAACAATATCTCAGCCTCACCTCATTTAAAAATGAGGATAAAAGAAAGCGGTGCACCAGAAGTTATTAATTATTGGTAACTTTCGATACCAGCCATTTAAATGGGATGACATTTAATAGGATGGACAATTTCTATTCCAGTTAAATAGGATTTAATTTCACTTTTTGATTTTTAAACTTATTTTAAAGATCTGTTAGTATTTGTATAGGTTACAGGCGAGGGGTGGACAAGGTGGAGCATAAGCTTACCTTGGTCTTGATTGTTGGGTCGTGACGAGGACAATGGCATTTACATGTCCCATGTTTATTTCGGATATCAGTAGATATGAACAGAAGGGGATTGTCAAGCCACCCATTGGATGCTCTATCCTCTTCAGCTTCACTCAGCAAATCTTGAAAAAATGACCGATTCAAATAGGACACAGGAACCACAAATAGCTTCTTGGTTTATCTAACGTATATTGCTAGGACACCTTTTGGCATATGAAACAATTGAAGCTTATGCTATTGTAATAGTTGCTCCTTCATTATGCAGGAAAAATGTTGTTTTATGGGGAAAAAAACAGAGACTACTTCTGTAATGAACATGCTTTTGGCAACAAAGCAACATTGTCTATTCATAAGTTTCGTACATGAAGATTCTCTTAATCTTCTTACAAAGCTTTTCAGTTAAAAAAGAGAGATTTTTTTTTACATTGAATTTCAACTCCTGCTAAGCAAATTTTTTTTCACTCTTCAGTGAAAGGCTTAACTGCTATTGCTTATGATCCACACAAGCGTGAAGTGACATGTATAAAGGTGTCTTCTCTGCAAGGAACTGTCAAACCACCCATTGGATGATCAAAACCAAACTCCTCTTCAGCTTTACTTGGCAAACCTTGAAATATAGGCTGGTTCAAATAGGATACTGGAACCACAAATCTCTTCTTTTCGGTCTCCCCAACATATACTGGTAAGAAACCTTTTGGCACATCAAAAGATTTTGAAGAACGGCGGAGAAATTGCTTGGCAAGACTTCCAGTCAAACGAATGGCCATGGTCTTTTTGTTGGTTTATCTGTATAGAACAGGGCGAGTGAAAAAGAAATCAAGAGGTCTGTTGTTCAAAGAGAAGATCTCAGTAAAGAATGTGAAGGTTTGAGTTGAGATTGTTTAGTGTGACCCAAGAGTATGGGTAATATACAGATGAAAGGATCCTCTAACATCTGGATCAGTTTATGGCGAAGAATCATCAGCAGGGCTTTCCTTCAGACATAGTTCATGTAATATCACATGGTTCTGTCTTCCAACTACTAGATGAATATAGATTTTTTTTATAAAAACAACTTGCCCTACATGTACAGAGTTAGGCTAATCGAGGACTAGCTAAAAAATGGAAATAGACAGTTGGATTTGGATTTCAATGCTGATATAAAAGCAAAAACTAAGTGACCCCATTGGATATGGACATGTTTGAGACGATCAGCCTGTGAGATAACAAGTTAGTCTCTCTAGGATTAGGGACATGCTTTGGACAACTGAACAAGGGTGTGCTCTCAGAAGAAGGAAGAAAAATCAAGCAATTGGATGTGATGCACAAACTGGCCGGGATATACACGGTTTTTTTTTTTAAAATTCTTTTCCAAGTTATTTCCTATTTAGTTTTGATTTATGATCTGATCCTAACAAATTACAAAGTTTTATATCCTCTCAAAATTTTCTCTCTCATTTTACAGGTTAAGCATGGCATAGAATAGAAGAATAGTTCTGACATCTCGAAAGTCAGAGTTGGAGGATCTCTAAGGGGAAATTTTACGCAAAACCGTCACATTGTCAATCCCCCAATTCCTTATACAGTGAGGATTTCCAGTTCTATGTGATTAGCAATGAGGTGGTTTTTGATAACGTGATAATAATTATTACAAAGTAAAGGGAAACCTGAACCGAATATTTTTAATTTGAAGATTTTATAGGAAGATTGGAAAGAAGTATTAATTTCTATTCTTAATTTCCCAAACCATCTCTGCCTCTGCCATAAGTTCCAGTAGACATTGCACATTAATTTACAAAATTCTCAGGACTTGTCAAATTTAGGTTGGTGTATTATGATCCCCTCAACTGGGATATAATATTAATGAAGATATCTTCTCTGCAAGGAAGTGTAATCGTGTAACACCGCCCACTGGATTAAACCCAAATTCTTCCTCAGCATTTTCTCCACTATATATATGGAGGAGTGAAGGATCTCTAATGTCCAGATTGATCATACAACTTGAAATTAAAGCAGAACTTCTTTCTTTTCTTCTTTTAACAGAACAGAACAGGTATAAGAATATTCTACTTAGAACAGGGTTAGTATAAGACTGCAATTTAATTAGCGATTAAGAGCAAGTTTTTTCATGGGGGGAATAGGAAACTAAATAGGCCATTCACTTTGTGACAGAGCATTGCAGAATATGAGAGTTGAAGCTACAACTTTTGTGTAAAAATATTTTTCTTTTGGTAATATGTAGTCAAAAAAATATTTACACTGAATCGGCAATTCCTGCCTATACAGAATTGTTTTTCTTTGATTAGTTTTGTTGCATCTTATTATCTACTCAAGCTAGTAGTGACATCAAGGAAAGTATCTTCTGCGCGGGGAATCGTCAATCCTCCCATTGGATGATCAAAGCCGAACTCCTCTTCAGCTCCATGTAGCAAATCTTGAAATGAAGGCCGTTTCAATTAGGATGTGGGAACCACAAATCGCTTCTTCTCAGCTTCCCCAACGTAAACTGCCAGGAAACCTTTTGGAACATCTAAGGACCTTGAAGCAGCTTTATTGGCGCCGGAAACAGACCGAGGGAGACTTTGTTTAGCAGGAGCAATGGGCAAACGAATAGCCATTGTCGCTTTGTTGACGTATCTAAGGAAGAAGAAACTTGCTGCAACCTGCTTGATTCTGACATGCTTGCAACAACTAATTTATAGCTCGTAATCAGATGGGACACAGATTAGAGAAACTAGATGTAAGATGTTGCTATAGAACCTAGTAGTTGTACAAGCAAAACTTAGCAAGAGGAAAAAGGTTGAATTGCTAGAAGTTGTAGCATATAGTATTGTGATCCAATTGAATGGAAATAAGCTTTCAACCTGTCAAAATAAGTCCAAAACAGAATGCATCATTAGCAGAGCTTTCTTTTGACCAAATAATTACTAGGTTCAAGGAAATGATCAGCCTGTCACCAATGTCCCTCTCCCCAAAGCTAAAATTAACCTTTTTGTTCAATCATTTAATTCCCTACTGGAATTAATGCAGAATAACGTCTTGTTTCTCCACTTGGAATAATTTGAATCCCCATGAACAAAGATTCTAATTTTCAAACATTGACAGATATTCATTTTGAGAAATTAACTCGGACTGAATTACCAAGAAGAGAATCTTCAACAGGAACAAAAGTCACCAGCTTACATATTATAAATTTAAGTACGAGAATGAACAATTGGCTAATGACATTTGTCTATAAAAAAGCAAAGCATTAGCAAACATTAAAAATACAGCAATCCTTCTGACGGCATATGAACTTCAAGTCTGTGAATGTTTGTACATCTTGCATGTTATACAGCTCAACCACTACCAGAAAACCGGAGAAAAGCAACGGAATTACCGACGGAATTTTTCCGTCGGTAATTATTACCGACGGAAATAATTCCGTCTCCAAATCTGTCGGTATATACCGACGGATTTATTCCGTCGGTCATTCCGTCTGTATATACCGACGGAACAATTCCGTCGGTATATACCGACGGTTTTGCCGACGGGGTATACAGTTCGTCTGGAAATATGCAACGGCGTGGTGACGTCAGGCGATTTTACCGACGGAAAGTACCGAGGGATTCAAACTGAGATAGCCGTACAGTGACGTGGCGCTGTCACCGATGGCATCACCGACGGAATCACAGACGGAAGGAGTCCGTCGGAAAAAACCATTATATGCACCTATCTGCCGACACTCTCTTCCTCTGTTTCTCCTTCTTCTTCTTTCCCATCCCACCTCTCCCTTCCCAAACTACAGCTCCCCTCCCAAACTGCAGCCAAACACCCATCCCAAACTCTCCATTATTCTCAACACGAGCACTCAAGTTTCTTATATCTTGAACGTGGTCACAGTATCCGTTTCTTGTAGATTTTATCATTTTTTTATAAGTAAATCTATCCTTTTTAGTTTTAATATTTAATTGTGAATTTTATTGTTTTAGTATATGTATTTTGTTAATGTTTGTACTTGTTTAATTGTTATTTGTCAAAGAAACTTGTAGTATGAATGTATAATTTTGTAGTTGTTAAATTGTTTGTATGAACGTTGATAGTTGATAATTGATAATGAATATTTAACATAAGTGTTGTTTTAGTTTGTTGGATAATGTCGGGGAAAACCAATATTTTTGTTATGTTTTATAGAGGTTCAATAGAAGTCATGGATGATCGTTCATGGATGTATCGGGACTCACCCCAAGGATTGCGGAGGATGGATTATTGTAACGGTGTCCAGGGTTTTATTAATTTCGCAACATCTATTCCGAGGAATTTTACTGATGGCGGTATTAGGTGTCCATGCAGGAAGTGTAAAAATTTAAAGTTTCTGCATCAAGATGTTGTAACGATGCATCTTCTAACCAAAGGGTTCATGGAAGATTACCTGTGTTGGTATGCTCACGGAGAACTATTTGTTCCTGATTAGAGCATGGAAGAACAGGTGGTTGGGTCAACTTCTAGTGCTAGCAACATGCATGAAGTTGGAAATGAGAACAGTAATCCTTACAGGAATATGGTTATGGATGCAATGAGAATGAGTGAAGGTAATGTCAGGGAATGTCCAATCGTAGAAGAAGAACCTAATGCAGATGCAGCAAGGTTTTTTGATCTGTTGAGAGATTCTGACGAACCATTATGGGATGGCTGCACGAACCACAGTAAATTATCAGCCGTAGCACAGGTGTTCACCATCAAGTCAGATCACGGGTTGAGTGAGGCCGGTTATGACAAGATTATTGAATGGGCGAGAAGCATTTTACCTGAAGGGAACAGGCTGAAAGAGAACTTCTATGCTGCCAAGTCCATGATGAAACCCCTCGGTTTAGGATACCAGAAAATTGATATATGCCCTAACTTCTGCATGTTATACTACCTTGAAAATGCTGAGATGACCGAGTGCATGACATGCGGGCATTCCCGTTACAAACCCAGAACTGGTAGAGGGAAGACTCTCGTGGCATATAAAAAACTTAGATACTTCCCAATCACACCTAGACTGCAGAGGTTATTCATGCACCAAGGACTGCTGAGCACATGACATGGCACCAATCACACCATGCGGTTGATGGAGTGATGGTTCATCCTTCTGACGGTGAAGCCTGGAAACACTTTAACAGTATGCATCCTCCCTTTTCAGCTGAATCAAGGAACGTGCGTCTTGGGTTGTGTACAGACGGATTCAACCCATTCGGGTCATTTGCTGCTCCTTATTCTTGTTGGCCGGTCATACTGACGGTTTATAACTTGCCACCGGGGATGTGTATGAGGCCGGAGTTCATGTTTTTATCTATGGTCATACCAGGTCCGAGCAGTCCGGGGCGGAATATAGATGTTTGTCTTCGTCCGTTGATTGATGAGTTGACGCAGTTGTGGTCCCCTGGAGCTTTGACTTATGACATCTCGAGGAAACAAAATTTTGTTATGAGAGCGGCTTTGATGTGGACTATCAATGATTTCCCAGCTTATGGAATGGTTTCTGGTTGGAGCACGCATGGAAAGCTAGCATGTCCATATTGTATGAAGAACAACAAGGCATTCACGCTAACAAATGGGGGTAAAGCTTCTTTTTTTGACTGTCACCGTCGTTTCTTGCCACATAACCACAGGTACAGAAAGAACAGAAAGGATTTCTTTGTTGGCAGAGTTGAAAATGATGTTGCACCCCCGCGTCTTGCCGGTGAAGAATTGTTTGATGTTGTGTCAGAGTACGGTGAAATTGTGTTTGGTCTCCAATCAGGTAAGCAGAAGTTTCCTGGTTTTGGTTTGACCCATAATTGGGTGAAGCGAAGTATATTTTGGGAGCTTCCTTATTGGAAGACCAATCTTCTCCGCCATAACCTTGACGTCATGCACATTGAAAAGAACGTGTTTGAGAACATTTTCAACACCGTCATGGATGTGAAGGGGAAGACAAAGGACAACATCAAGGCTAGATTGGATGTAGCGGGGGGTTGGACGTTATCTAGGCTAAAGCAAAAGAAAACAGAAAACTATCAAACTAAATTTAATAAAATCAGAAAATTATCAAGAGAACAAACCTTGGTCACAAGCACACATCCACCTACAGAAATCAGAACTGATCATGGAAACGAAACATCAATTTATATTCTGAATATTTATCTCTTCTTAACATTGGTTAGTTAACGGATCCGCCGTATAACTAGCCCTAACCATCAAACAACCACAGTGTCCGCACTAGTAATTTAATTCAATGGCAGCCTTAAGAACTAGATAAGTTGATTAATCAAGAAAACATAACTGTCCGCAGTCTATGTTTGATTTGATTGAATGTTCTCCCTAAGATTAATAACGTAGATCCGCCACAATTATTAAACTCAGTTGCTTCACAAGTTCATATACCACAACTCCGGTTTTGATATCAAACTTAACAATAGATTGTCTACAATAATAACTTAGAGTCCGCTCTAGCAATTAAAATAAACAATCATAGGAAAAATAAGCATAGGAGAACAAACATATTCATCATATAAACTGAAAAGAAAAGGTAAAATAAATCTCACAGTTCTTGAAATCCGAAGGTTTCCGTGTCCTTGCAACCAAGAAAAAGTGTTTAGCCTTGCATGTTTGTTGAACAACTAATCAAAAAGAAGAAAGAATGCATAATTTAGGGTTTCTTAGAGGAAGGGGGCGTTTTTCTCTCCTTGGCTGGCTGCCCCCCTTCTCTTCTCTCATTCTTTTTATATCCTAGGAAACCCGAGGTCTCTATTTTACAAAATAGTCCTCCATTAAGTAGACTGTTTACATTTAAGTACTTCAATAACTATTTTCCTAAAAAGGAGAAATAGCCTTGCATGAAATCTTCAAGCTTTGATTTAGAGGAGCTAAATTGCTGGAATAAAAACTTGGATATCGGTTTAAATGCTTCGGAATGTCATTTGGACTCGTTGCTTCACGAAACCTGTTTGCTGGCAGAATTCAGATGTCATCTTTGAAAAATCATATCTCCCTCATATGACATCGTTTTTGGATGAAATTTTGAGCGTTTATATAACTTTGAGTCATGAATCCAAAAAAATTGAGTTTGCATCAATTGGACTTCTGTAGCTCCAGATATTCAAGTTGGAATGGCCAAAGGTCAACACTGGCAGATTGCGAGATTTGACTTTGAAGGCTGCGATTTCCATGCTCTTCCTTATTTTATTTTCTTGCCTTAGATGTCCAGAAAGGTATGGATGTTACCTTTTTAATTCCACTGGAATCACTTCATTTCAACCTCTAGAGCTCACGCTCTGCACAAAACATCGACTGAAGGTCAAATCTGCCAATTATCTCCAATTTACTCCTTTTTGCATCTTTCATCCAAAAGTGCCTTCAAAACATAAAACAAAGAATATCAAGGCATTTTATATATAAAAAATAGGCAAAACACTAGTTAAATGTGGGTGAAACTATTGAATAATATGGTTGCATCAAATACCCCCACACTTACCTCTTGCTCGTCCTCGAGAAAGGATAGGTAAAACCAAATTGAAGTTAAATTAAATGAAATCACTATGACTAATCTTCTAATCTCCCATCAATATCCAAGAATATATGCATTATAAACAAGAACACAATTAAGAAGGATAAAGAGTATAAATTTTCATGAATTTATTTACATGCAAACTTCAAAACTTAATTAATCGTCGGGATTTAAATGAAATCTATGCCATGCCAAAGTGATAGGTCCTCTCATTGATATACACTCCAACACTCACGTGTTTAGGGCTTATGTGTTTAAATCTCTCAAATTCAATCAATGAATATGTTCTACTATAAGCTTGCTCTTCAATCTCATCTCCATTAATAACATATTACAAACAATGCATGAATCAAAAGGTCTTATTTTTTTGGTTGTAATGGGGCTAAGGTAAAGGTGAGGTAAAAGAGAGTAAAAGAAAAAGGTTCAAACCAAAGAAAGTAGAGCATTCTGAAAAATGATATTTCAAACAAGATATTCCATCGAAGCACATAAATTTTCCATCTTTAATCACCAATGCTTAACTTCTTTTGATTTCAAGCTTTTTCAATATAAAATCTTAAGAACATAAAGGAACACTTTTTTCTTTTTCTTTTTCTTTTTTCTGTTTTTTTTTTTTTTTACCTTTGGCAACTCTGTCCATCTTTTCATCAAACATCACTTCTTCTTTCTTTTCACATAATTTCCAACCATAATTCCATGAAATATCACTAGTATATGCTCTACTAATCCTTGGCCAAGGGAAAAGGAAAACATATATAAAGTTAAGGCTTATACATGGATAAAGCAAAGAAAAGATAAACAAGCTCAAAAGGGGTTTACTAAGGATAATATGCTTTAGGTTGGCTTTTTGGCTCAAATGGTTAAAATTCCTAATGCCTTTATCATCTTCATGTATGTATGTAATATGAATGTAATCTCAACAAGATATGAAGCAAGTTCTAAAGATACATATCATTGAAAGAAGGCACAATCAAAGAATATAATGTTGAAGGCTCAAAAGCTTGCATTGGTATAACACTATAAAGTCAACATGGCATATTCTCAAAGTCAATCCCTAAACCAATTAAACCTTAAAACTTGCATGCACACTCCTTCATTCGATTTATATCTTCATCTATCTCAACTAATTCTCATACATAATACTCATATTCTCAAAAACCAATGGGAGTTCAAAAGATCAAACATAATTTTGTTTTTATTTTGAAAAATAACAAAGAAAACCAAAATTAGAAAACCAACATTCTCCCAATACCCCCACACTTAAAACATAACATTGTCCTCAATGTTAAAATAAAAGAAAAGGAATATTGGAGAATGACAAAAATAAAGTAAAATGCGAAAAATAAAAGACAAGGGAAAAAGAAAGCAAATCTGTTTTTTTTTTGTGCTGGGTTGCCTCCCAGTAAGCGCTTTTGTTTTATGTCATTGGCTCGACATGTTGCATGCTTATTCTTCATAGATTGGTTCAGCTAACTCCGCAGAAGCGGTGAGTTCTGTCGTCCAACCTTCATAGAAAGGTTTCAAGCGATGCCCATTGACCTTGAGTACTTTGTTGGTTTCTAAACTTGTAATTTCAACTGCACCATAAGAAAAAACATTAGAAACAACAAATATGGAGTTGGTTTGTGATGGGTCACGGGTCGCAAAACCAAGAGCAAGCTTCGTGCTAGAGAAAAACGCACAACTACTAGTCTACAAATGGCTTAAGAGTCTGCGTTTCCCCGATGGACATGCCTCGAACATATCAAGGCTGGTTAATACGGAGGAATGCAGATTATATGGAATGAAGAGTCATGACTGCCATGTGTTTATGCAAACACTCATCCCATTAGCTTTTCGTGATTTGTTGCCAAAGGGGATATGGGATGCACTAACGGAGATTAGTCATTTCTTCAGAGACATATGCTCCAGCAAGTTGAATGTTGATCACATTGAAAGGCTTGAAAAGAATATCGTCGAGACAATATGCAAACTTGAGATGATATTCCCTCCATCATTTTTTGACTCAATGGAGCATCTACCCGTACATTTACCGTTTGAGGTAAAAGTTGGAGGACCGGTCCAGTACAGATGGATGTATCCATTCAAGAGGTTAGATATTACAGTTGCTATGACATTTATAATTAAATGTTTTTATTTTTATTTTAATGTTTTTAATTGATAATTTTTTATTAATATATATATATATATATATATATATATATATATATATATGCAGATACTTGTTCAATCTTAAAAAAAAGGTTAAGAACAAGGCGCATGTTGAGGCGTCGATATGTGAGGCGTATATTGTTGAGGAGATCTCAACATTTATCTCATACTATTTTGAACCTCATTTGAGAACGAGGATAAACCGTGTTCCACGACATGATGATGGTGGTGAAGTGCATTCAAGTGGGAACTTGTCAATATTCTCCAATCCTGGACGACCCACACCTAAAAATGCCGTGAGGGGAAGATATTTGTCTGAAATAGAGTTCAGACAAGCACACAATTATGTCCTATTTAACTGTGATGAGCTTAGACCTTTTATTAAGTAAGTGGATGTTCGACTTAAACTTTGTCAAGAGTGTACTATTTATGTTTTGTGATACCATACACTCATATACTTTGGAACAACCTTGCAGGCAACATCGACGATACTTACTGTCCAATAACTCACAGCTGACCGAATCCCAGATCTTTCAATTACAAGATGAACAATTTGCCACATGGTTTAGAACACATGTAAGTCCTATCACAAACTCATTATCTCTTGCAATGTAATTAATTGTAGTCAATGTTACATAATATCCGTTTATTGATTATTGTTGTATTTAATTTACAAGCTAGGTTTATCAAATGGGAGGTAGTGCTGCTATTTCACTGTCTTTACTATGTTTGGGCCCTGAAAGAAAAGTCAAGTGCTATAATGGATATTTTGTCAATGGATATGTCTTTCATACTGAAGAATACGGGCATGGAAGAAAGACATACAACAGCGGTGTTTGTATTAAGGGATCGACTTCTAGTGAGTTTGAAGTTGACTACTACGGTAGATTGGAAGAGGTCATCGAATTGCAATATCATAGCGAGCAAAATAGAGTGTTTTTATTCAAATGCTATTGGTATGACACAACTGACAGAGGAATCAGAGTAGATCCTCACTATGGTCTCGTTGAAATCAATTCAAAAGCTAGACACCGCAACGTAAACGACGTCTTTGTTTTCGCAAAGCAATGCCAACAAGTTTATTACACATACACCCCTTCCTTTAGAAAGGACCGATCAAGAGTTGATTGGTTATCCGTTTTAAAAACAAAACCCAAGGGTCGTGTCGAGGTTGTTCAGGATGAGAACGAAGACACAAGTGTGATAGATGAAGTCTTTCAAGCTAGTGAGTTGGTTGAACCATACCGAGTTGCTCCGTCGATTGACTTAGAAGAAAATTCGAATTTTCGTGTTTTCAACGATAGTCTTGTTGATGTTGACGCAGAGGAGTTGAATGTTGTTCTGAGCTCTACTAGTGGAAAAAAGAATGTTGTTGAAGAAGATTATAACGAAATTGAAGAGTGCGATGAAGCTGATGATAACAATTCAATAGAGGACGAAGATGAAAATTCCGAATAACTAAACATGTTATAAAGCCTTATTTTTATAATGTAATAATTTGAAACATGAAATATTTATTCTTCTTTAAGGGTCAGCCTTTGTTATTGTGTTGTGTGTGTTGTAAGATTGCAATTCAAGATTTTTTGAGAGGGTTACATTAAAAAAATAAGAAAAATTTACCTTTTCACCGACGGATTTACCGACGGAATATAAACCGTCGGTATTTCACAGAGAGTTGCAAAACAAATTACAGGATTTTGCCACATTCACCGATGGATTTACCGACGGAATATAAACCGTCGGTATTTCACAGAGAGTTGCAAAACAAATTACGGGATTTTTCCACATTCACCGACGGATTTACCGACGGAATGTAAACCGTCGGTATTTCACAGAGAGTTGCAAAACAAATTACGGGATTTTGCCACATTCACCGACGGATTTTCAACGGCATTTCCAACGTCCAATACCGACGGAATCACCGACGGGTTGTCCCATGTCTGACACGTGTCCGTCTGCACGATTACCGACGGACTTTCCGACGTCCAGTACCGACGGCATTACTGACGGATCACGCATGTGTGACATGTGTCCGTCTGCACCCGTACCGACGGAATTTCCGACGGATTTGCCGACGGATCGAAAAGTTTGGCGGGATTTCCAAACTTTTTGGTGCGAATTTCAATTAATTTCCGACGGAAATTAATTGCACCGACAGCAATTAATTTCCGTCGGAAATATTGCTTTATATACCGCCCATCCCCCCACTTTGTTCATTTTCTCCTCTTCTCCTCTTCTCCCTTTCTCTTCTCCTCTTCTCCTCTTCTCCCTTTCTCTTCTCCCTTTCTCTTCTCCTCTTCTCCTCTTCTCCCTTTCTCTTCTCCCTTGCTCTTCTTCTCTCATTTATATTTAGCTTTTAGAAGGATTTTATTGTTTTGGTGGTAGTTTTAAAAGGTATGTATTTTTTTTTCTTTATCTTTTTATTTTTTTTATTTTAATTATGATTATTTTTTTTGGTGTTCTTTGTTTTGTATATTGTTTGTAGATAAAATCTTAAATTCAACACATTATTAAGGTAAGCATTTTTTATTCCCAAATTTATTTTGAATTGATATAATGTTTTTTAGTTTTGTGTATTGTTTGTTTTGTGTTTATGTTGTGTGTTGTGTAGTGTTTTTTAGTTTTTTAGTTTTTTAATTTTATTTATTAATTTTAGTTTTTTAGTTTTGATATTATTGTTTGTATTGCTATAATTGTTATTGTTGAATTTTATGTTAAAAATGTTAATTTATATATATAATTGTTATTGTTGATTTATTTTAAAAATGTTAATTTATATATATAGAATTGCATTTAATTAGTTTATCTTAATTTAGGATATTATTGTTTGTATTGCTATAATTGTTATTGTTGAATTTATGTTAAAAATATTAATTTATAAATATAATTGTTATTGTTGATTTATTTTAAAAATGTTAATTTATATATATAGAATTGCATTTAATTAGTTTATCTTAATTTAGGATATTATTGTTTGTATTGCTATAATTGTTATTGTTGAATTTATGTTAAAAATGTTAATTTATAAATATAATTGTTATTGTTGATTTATTTTAAAAATGTTAATATATATATATAGAATTGCATTTAATTAGTTTATCTTAATTTAGGATATTTGTATGACTTAAATCTAATGTTAGTACCAATTTAACAATGAATGTTCATAGTTGTAATTCTATATGATGTTATTGAATAAAATGTTGTGTTGATGATGATGAGTTGGGTTGAGATCCAGGATGATTGGATCGGGATGTGAAATAAAATTGGAAGTGTAATATGATTTTGTCGACAACTTGGGACCCCCCAGTACAGGGGAGACTCTGTCGATTTTTTTTTTTAAATAATCGAAGTTAATTATGTAATTATTCGTATACATTTGTGTAGATGCGTAGAATGAAATCTACAGCACGTCGTCAGAAGACGGATGCAGCTAGTTCTTCTAGCAGCGAGGAGGACGTATCCTTAGGTGCTGATCACAACGAGGAATCTACCCAACTTGTGATGCTGCCTCTTCTAGCGCGGTTTCACAGCGCAGAAGCGGTGTGCCTTCACAGCGGGGTCAATTCACCCGCAAGTACCAGGCACAATGGAAGGATGACCTCTCAATGTAAGTTTGTTTAGGTTTTAGTTTTTTTTTTATATACTTATAACATAATTTATGAACAACTAATTAATATTAATTACTACTTTTATTTAATTTCAGGTTCACAAACATTGAGGCTGCAAGGACTATAACATTGGCGTTTAAATCGTCGATGGAGATTCCATTGTTTCAATGGAGCCAGGTTTCCAAACATCCTGAGTGGAAACCTAATATCGATGCATGGTTTAAGCGATTTCAGGTCGGTGTTAATTTTTAATAAATAATTTTTATAATTTTATATCTTGTACTATTTTTATTTTATATGAATTATTTATATACACAGAACAAATTTGAGTGGGATAGGGCGGACAACAATGTTGTGAGGAGGGTATGGGAGAATCACGCGGCAACTAGGTAACATCGAAAATAATATTTATTTTTGTTTTATAATTTTATGTTTTAAATTCTAATTTGTTACTATGGAAGTAGGTTGCGTGATTTTTGGTATGACACCCAAAAAAAATCAAAAAGACATGCGAGGGATAACGGTCTTGAAGGATGGAATGAGGTGGCGGTTTGGCAGGAATTCAAACCGCCATTCATCTCGGGGGAAATATGGACGGCATATATTGAGCACGTGACCTCAGAGCGGTTCTCACGGCGCTCACAGTCTGGCGCCGACAACCGGAACCGGCAAATTTATGGTTCGGTGACCACGCACACTAGCGGATCCGTCCCATTCAGCGCACATGCAAAGCGGATGGTAAGATTAATTTTAATGAAATATATCGTTAATTAATTTGTCGTTCCTTATAATATATTTAACTTTCAACCTATTTTTTCCTTACAGGCTGCGTCTCTTGGACGTGAACCGAGTCCAATGGAGCTGTTTCTAGAGACGCATGTGCGGAGTCAAGACCGCCAAAAGGGGGTGCAGCAGTTCGTGGACAACCGTGCTCAGCACTTCGTGGTATGTTCGTTCATTCATTTTATTTTGTAAGTTATTATTTTCTTGAATTGCATCTTGAATTGCATTTGATGATTTTTTTACCGATGGAATTTTCAGGAGACCTATAATAGCCGGTTGAGGGAGAGATATGGGGACAATCCGTCGACCCATCCAGATTTCGATCCAGATTTGTGGATGGAGGCGGGATCGTCTGGTGGACCCGATAAAAATAGGGTCTACGGGCTCTCCAACACTACGGCTGACAACTTGCGGTCGACTCGTAGTGTCTCAACTGTTGGAAGCTTTCCATCAGTATCGAACACCCAGTCTGAGGAGTTCATTGCGTTGAAACAACAATATCAACAACTCTCGACGAATTATGATGAGCTCCGTCAAATAGTCATGGAGATGAGATCAAAGATGGGTGACGATACTTGTGCAGCTTCTTTTTGGCCGTATGGTCCCGGGAACAACCAGCCTCCTCCTCCTCCTCCGCCTCCTCCTCCAGCTCCGCCGCTATTCTAGTTTAATTTTGCTTTTTAAACACATTAAATTTGTAATGAATATTATTTAACATTACTTTTACATTATTAATGTTTAATGCATTTCTATTTGTTTATTAAGGTTTTTTACAATTAATAAATTATTTTTTTTATATATTTTAAATAACTACCGACGGATATACCGACGGATACTATCCGTCAGTATTTAACAGAGAGTTGCCGAACAATTACCATCCATGCCATCATTACCGACGGCATCACCGACGGATATAATCTGTCGGTATTACATAGAGAGTTGCAACAAAATTACCAGCCATGCCATAATTACCGACAGATTTGCCGTCGGTAATTACCCTTGAAATTACCGACGAATTTATTCCGTCGGTAATGTTCCCGCGGGAAACTTTTTTTTTGGCGCGGGCGTATCCGTCTGTAAACCGTCGGTGTTTCCGTCGGTAGGTGGTTTTTTTTATTTGCGACAGCATTAGCGACGGAAATGGGATTTACCGACGACCGTTTTACCGACGGACGTGGTACGTCGGTGAGTCCGTCGGTATTATTTTCACCGACGGATTTCATTACTGTCACCGACGAAATTGGTTCGTCGGTAAAACTGGATAATGTTGTAGTGAACAAAGGCGATAATTATCATCATAACTATTATAGTGGATCACGGGATTAACTGGATGCGATGGTGGAGCTGGCAATATTGACGTCCCATATGGGGGCAACATCGGTGGCCTTGGCATATGCATAGGATAAGGAGGTACAGGTTCCATACGTCGATGGTATAAGGAATTGACCTCCATTAAATGGCCTCATGTATCCAAATCCATTCATAATTAACCACTTGGCTTCCATAAAATGGCATCGATGATCCAAATTCTTGCATAGCTAATTGGTTTCCATAAATTGGCTTATTTTATGACCCAAATTCATTCATAGGTGTCCTTGGAAACTGCCACTTATTGTCAACACGAGCTTTTCGAGCCAGAGATCTAGGCCTCTGCTTGTTTCCAAGAAGTTTTTCACCAAGCCAACTGCACCAGTTACCCTTCTTGCTGTCTCTTGGGACTAACTTATTAGAGTTATAATCCAGAAACCCGTTGGCGGGTGCGCCGCGATCTGATTCTGTCTTCCTATAATAATTTTTATTCAAAACAGTGCTATCCTCGTCGTCACTCTCCATGAATTCTTTTCCGGAGGATAGAAGTTCTGCCCTTTTGCCCCACTTAGTAAACTTCTCTAGAATTACCCAAGGCTCTACGCTGCCCGAAAGCATTACCAAGTCTTTTGCTGTGTCGATGGTAATAGAATCCACCCCTGGCAAGTATTAGAGACAATTTTTAAAAAGGGAAATTTTGTAAAAATATTTTTATGAATTACAGATAAAAAGCCATGCAACTGTAACAAAACAAAACAAAATATAACCTTTGATTTTCTGCAGCTGTTCCTGGGTTCTCGACGGCCATTGTGAACAGCAACTTATGTGCACTTTCACGTTGAATATCAATGTTTATAATGATTTGAAACTAAGTGATAATAAAATGCTCCGGATAATTAGTTGATGCTCTCACTTTTTAGAATTCGTTTGTTTTTGTGTTCTAAAAATATTAAAAAAAATATTTATTTTTCTTTAAATAACTTTTTGTGTTTTAATATGGTTTTGATATGATGATGTCAAAAATAAAATTAAAAAAATAAAATAAAAATATTATTTCCATGTATTTACAAACAAAAAATACTTTTAAAAACAATTATTACCAAACATGATCTTAATCTATATGTCTCTTTGTTTGAAGGATATGCTGTGACTGGTGTTCTCACACTCTTCTGCCGTCTTTCTAGATGCGTCACCGTGTCCTCTTTCGTTTGGAGTGGTGTGTGGCAACTTATGGTGATTGGGTTGTCACCGATAGTCATTTGATTTTTCTTTCTTTTCTCTCTCCTGACAGGTAATGTATATCATTGTCTTCTTTGTTTCTTATTTTTCAATTTCAGTCCTCATTCTATTAATTTCTTATTTCATTCATTTTTCATTTATGGAAGTTTTTATTATTTTCAATTTATTACTTTGATTGCAATTTCTCATATGTTTGTTTTTCATTTCGGTCCTTATTTTTTTTTAATTTTTAATTTTTTCTTTGGCACTTTTATTGAAGTTTTTTTTTCTTTCAATTTCATCATTCAATCAATTTTTTTGTTATTTTTTTTCAGTTTGATTGTCATTCTTTTGATTTTTTTCTTTTATTAAAGCTATTTTTCAATTCAATTAAACCCTCCAATTGAAAATTTTTATCTCTCAAATTAATACTTTTTCTCACCCTAGTTTTTTTCAATCCTTTTGTGTAATTTTTTTTCCTGTTTTATCTTTCAAAATTTAATTTATTGAGAATTCAACTTCGTATGATCTTATTGTTCTACATTAGTTTTTTTTTTAATATTGGTTTTGTGATTATTTTCAAGTTTTTTCTATAAATTTATCCTGGTCTCATGACCTAGGTCACGATTTTTGCATACCTTTTTTTAATATAAGTTTTTTTTAGTTTTTCGATTTCTATTTCATTTTTCAAGGTATTATTCTAATTCATCTATAATTTTGTTTTTTTAATACAAATGAAGTTTATTTTTTTTAAAAATGAAGTTTATTTTTTTAAAAAATAAAAATATTCGTTTTTAAATTATATTGCTGATGTGTTCGACATTGTGTAATATTTTTTATGGCATGGGTTTATCCAGTTAGTTTTATTTGCATTTATCTTTTAAGTCGTGAATTTTTTAGGGTGTGAATTTATCTTTTATTTATTTAAATAAATAAGTTCAGTAAACACAATCGGATACATGTCTCCTTTTATATTATGGAATATCTTGATCTTGCTTGCATAAGGTTCTCAATTTACACTTTGAATTTTTTATGTAAAAAAAACATTGAAGCAATCTACATACCCATTATTTGTTTTTTAAAAATTTATAATTTGCAGTAAAGCACGGGTTAAATGACTAGTAAAGATATAAAAGGTGTATACAAAACACTACCCACTTGCATTGTTTAACCTCTCACATTTTACTATGGATTCATTATTCAACTTTTTTTTTGAATAGTGAATCCATAGTAAAATATAAAAACTGAGGGTTGATCCTTCACCCTCAGCTTTAGAGAGCATAATATAGACTATATATATCTAGGAAATATTATTGAATTAATCGAGTGTTGTAATCTCTAGATTAACCATTGTATATTGCCTTAAATGTATAAATAGAAAAGGTTAACTAACTATAACTAATATGTGGAGTTTTCAATTTCTCTAGTATTTATATTTCACATAAAATCATAAAATCAACCATAAAATCACGGTTTTACCTGATTTTAAGTGAATTTATTTAACAATTTACTAATTACCGAGCAATTTTTATTCTAATGATGGATTATCCATTTGTTTTAATTTATGAGTGGTCTTATAGTTTTTTCAGCATAGGTATCAAGATTTTTAAGTCAGGATCATAGATCTTTTGAGACAATTTTCTAATTCTGAATAATGATATTGAGAAAGTGAGAGCAACTCTGCAGATCTGTATTAATAAATTCTCTTATGGGTGGACATTTCCCATCCCATTTGTCTCTACCAAAAGTAAATGATGTACAAAAGTTTTGAAGCAAATTAATTCCTGCTCTGTGTTATGATAAATTCAAGCCTGAAATGATGTCAATAAAGGTATCTTCTTGGCAAGGAAGTGTAAGACCGCCCATCGGATGATTATATCCGAATTCTTCTTCGGCTTTTCTTAGCAATTCTTGGAATGAAGGTTGATTCAAGAATGAAATTGGAACTGTGAATCTTTTCTTTTGGCTCTCTCCAACATAGACCGCAAAGTAGCCTTTAGGAACTTCGGTTGCTTGGTTAGCAAGCAAATTTGATCGACGGAGAATTTGCTTAGCATTCATGATGCCCTTAAGAAGGATGGCCATTGTGTGCTCTGTGTTATTCGGCTAGAAAAAGATGATCTTAGAGTAATGTGGAGGAGGATTTGCTTTCTATGAGAGAATGTGAGGACTTGATAAGGTTGTGGGGAGATGCATTTATATATATAGATGGATTTAGTACGTGGAAAATCTATGAAGTGTGGATGAGAGGAGAAGCAGCCTAAGTGGGGTTTGCTTAGAGACATAAGCAGCTGAAGGATCACATGGTCCTGTCTTGCAACTCATCATCAAGAAAATTATAGTGAATTAAATCAGTATACTTTGTTGGTACACATTATGGCTAAGCAGTTCTTGGAGACAATCATAAAAGAGTGCCCCACTTCAAATTCATAAATTGCAGAAAGAGGATTTTTTCTGTGGAAGAAATTAGAATGCAGGACATGCTTCAGACATCTAGTTTGTTATTGTTGGTAATGATGTGAAGGGGTCCCCTGGACCAAATTTGTCTTGTTAGAAATTTCCATTGAGATGTGTGGTTAAAAACAGAAAGGTTTGCCTTGATAAATCTGCAACCTTCACCAGCATTTATTGCTTTAGCAAAAACTCATACACGGATCACCAGAAAAACAAAAGGAAAAAAATAAAAACAAAATCTTGCTAGTCAAGGCCTTGTGAAGAGCATGTGAAGCCGGTGGCAATGCCCCTTCCTTTAGAACTTAACCCACATTTCAGAAATCTTGTTGGCGCTGCAGATGATTAAATTAATGCCGGTCATTGACAATATAATTGTTTCTAGCCATCAACTATCATAAAAAAAAAAGAAAAAAAGAAAAAAGAAATGTGGTTGCCACCAAGAGAGAAACTTTTTCCTGTATATTGACAGAAAGCAACAACGCTAACCCCAAATGTTTTCAGATTTATTTGGCCAAATATGTTAAGCCTTGTTGTGTATTCATTGTGGTATTGGCCATATCTATTTAAACATGAACTTCTGAACAGTGTTAGAGAAAGACTAACCAAGGTTAAACAAACATAAATAAAAGAGGGCGTGAGAAGGGCAAGGCAGAGTTTAAACAATCAATGGCGACATGGAATCTTATAGGTCAAACCAAATAAATATTTGATTTATTATTTTCGGGCCATTTCTATCAGTTAATGCAATCATCATATTGATAACATTCAATGATATTGGATTGATGGTGTATATAAGTTTTATTAAAAGAAACTGGGGAATCAAAGTAGGTTTCTCATTTGTTGTTGATTCTATAACAGAAAGTATTTACATCAAATTGGCAATTTATGCCATACAAATTTGTTCTATCTGGTTAGTATGATTGCCTCTATTTATGATCTGCTCAAGCTGGAAAGGACATCAATGAATTTATCTTCTCTGCAAGGAATTGTCAAACCACCCATTGGATGATTAAAACCAAACTCCTCTTCAGCTTTAGTAAGCAAATCTTGAAATGAAGGCTCATTCAGACAGGACACTGGTGTTAGTTAGTGGAGACAAACAATGTCCCACCATATACAAGTGGGAATACCTAATCTCCCAATTGACACATGGTGGAGGACACAAACGGTGGGCATAAATCATGGCATGATTTATGCCCTTCACTCCTAGCTTAATATATATGTATGCTCAGGGAAGAGCTGCAGAGTTAGAGTGTGAAGAGTGCAGAGAAGAAGAAATAGAGAGAAACACAGAGAGAGAGCTAGAGAGAGTTGAGTTGAGTAGATAAGATTTTCTCCTCCTCCTTGTTTTGTTGTTTGTATTGTTTCTAAACTTGATTAATACAAACCAGTAGCTTCGTGGAGTAGGCAAGTTGCCGAACCATGTAAATTGATGTGTGTTTGATTTCTGGAATTTCACAACAACTGGTATAAGAGCTTGTTCTTGAAAAAGAGGGTGTTTGATCTAAACCCAGAAATCAAAGTTCTCAAAACGTGTTTTTGAACATACCATTGTGTAGGGGAAGACAAGATGAATTCACTATTGAAAACCCGGAAAGAACCGACGTCCTGCATGCCCGCACGTGCCAACACGCGTCGACGCCAGGCCTGCCCACGCGCACCAACGCGCCTCACGCTCCACACGCGTCTTCCTCGCCCGAATTCCTGCAACTGAACCGGGTTGACCCGCCACGTCATCAGCTAGTCAGCAGACACGCCAGCTATTCTGCACAGTCATCCGCCACGGCATCAGACCCGTCAGCAGACATGTCAGCCACTGCCATGTCAGCAATAATTACGCGTGTGTTTTCCATGTCATCAAAGGTGGGCCCCAGATTGATTACGTGGATGCCACATCATCTAGCCACGTCATCACTTTGAGTTTTGATTCAGTGCTTCACAGACACTATTTTGCCTGACACGCGGCTTCATCGGCACCGTCTGTTGACTCAAAACTTTGATTGTTAAGATCTGAGCCATCCGAAGTTCGATTGGGGTGATCTCAGTGTCGTTTCCAATATTTTTGGCTGTTCCGGACACATCTGTAAGGTCAGATTTGACAGATTCAAATCCGAGATGTATTAAAAATGACAGATGAAATAAAGGTTGCGGGAATTGAAAAATTTGATGGAACAGATTTTGGATATTGAAAAATGCAAATTGAAGACTATTTATATGGGAAGAAACTTCATCTTCCTCTGTTGGGGAGCAAACCAGAGAATATGCCAGAAGAAGATTGGCTACTTCTTGATAGACAAGTTTTGGGTATTATTCGGTTATCCTTATCAAGAAGAGTTGCTCACAATGTTATAAAAGAAAGATCCACTGCAAGACTAATGGAAGCTCTGTCTGGGATGCATGAGAAGCCCTCGGCAAACAATAAAGTGCACTTGATGAAGAAGTTGTTCAACTTGAAGATGACAGAAAGCACCTCTATTACACAACATCTCAACAACTTCAATACCATCACAAATCAATTGTCATCTGTTGAGATCGAGTTTGATGATGAGATCCGTGCACTCATTTTGCTAGCTTCACTTCCAAGCAGTTGGAAAGGTATGAGGACAACCGTGAGCAACTCAACTGGAAAATCCAAACTGAAATATGATGACATCCGATACTTGATTTTAGCTGAAGAAGTGCGAAGGAAAGACTTAGGTGAAAGTTCAAGTTCAGGATCAGCTCTCAACATCAACACTCGAGGGAGGAGACAAGATAGAGGCTTATCCAGAGGCAGATCAAAATCAAGATATAGAAGTAAAAGCAAGTTCGGACCCAGAAAGCAGGTTGAATGTTGGAATTGTGGCAAACCTGGTCATTTCATGAGGAATTGCACAAAACCGAAAAAACCTGAAGCTGACTCTGCAAACGCTACCACATATGAGGTGCAAGATGCTTTGATTCTTGCTGTACAAAGTCCAATTGATGATTGGATTCTTGATTCTGGTGCTTCATTCCACTGTACACCACACCATGAGATGATGCAAAACTATGTTGCTGGAGATCACGGTGTAGTCTATCTGGCCGATGGACAACCAATGGAGATTGTGGGCATAGGAGAAGTGCAGATCAAGATAATGAATGGATCTACATGGAACTTGCAAAATGTAAGGCATGTTCCTGGACTAAAGAAGAAGTTGATCTCAGTCGGACAACTTGATGATAGTGGTCATTCAATCCTTTTTTCTGGAGGTATGTGGAAGGTATCAAAGGGAGCAATGGTTTTGGCTCGTGGAAAGAAAACCGGCACCCTGTATATGACCCTAAGATTTGCAGACATTATTGCTTCTACTGAAGCAGAAAATCAAGCACAGCTATGACACTATAGACTCGACCATATGCGTCAAAAGGGGATGGAGATACTTCAGTCGAAGGGAAAACTGCCAGAGCTTAAAAATGTTAATCTAGACATTCGTGAAAGCTGTGTTCTTGAAAAATAGAAGAAGCTCAGTTTCTTAAAGGTTGGCAGGACCTTAAGACCAAGAAAGCTAGAATTGGTGCACACAGATTTATGAGGACCGTCTCCAGTAGCATCTCTTGGAGGTTCTTGGTATTACATGACTTTCATTGATGATTTCAGCAGAAAGGTATGGGTCTACTTTCTGAAAAATAAATCTGATGTGTTTGAAACATTCAAAAAGTGGAAGGCTATGGTTGAGAATGAATCAGGTTTGAAGTTGAAATGCTTGAGATCTGATAATGGAGGAGAATACATTGATGGAGGTTTCAAAGAGTATTATGCTGTTAATGGTATCAGAATGGAAAAGATCGTTCCAGGCACACCGCAACAAAATGGCACTGCTGAACGGATGAATAGGACCATCAATGAACGAGCTAGAAGCATGAGGTTGCATTCTGGGTTACCTCAAACATTTTGGGCCGATGCAGTTCATACTGCAGTTTACTTGATCAACCGTGGACCATCAGTTCCTTTGGAGTTCAGATTTCCCTAGGAAGTATGGAGATGAAAAGAGGTACAACTCTCTCATTTAAAGGTCTTTGGGTGTGTTTCCTATGTGCATATAGATTATGATGCTCGCAACAAGCTAGATGCCAAATCCAAGAAATATTTCTTCATTGGCTATGGAGATGAAGAATTTGGATTTCAGTTCTGGAATGATCAGAACAGAAAGATTATCAGAAGCAGGAACATGATCTTCAATGAGAAAGTTTTGTACAAAGACAGATCAAGTGCAGAAACAGATATGACTGATTCAGATACAAGTCCATAAAAATCTGAATTCATCAGATTAGAAGGGCTTCCCGATGTTACTGAGCAGAACAAAACTCAAGAGTCTTTACAAAAAGATTCAAGCACATTTGTACCCACTACTACATAAGAAGATGCAGAGCCAAGTGAACTAATTGTTTATGTTCGCAGGTCTTCAAGGACTGTAAAGCCCCCACAACGGTTCACACTTCTACTGAATTATATTTTGCTGACAAATGGTGGTGAGCCGCTAAGTTATGAAGAATCCTTACAAGATAGAAACTCAAGCAAGTGGGAGTTAGCTATGAAGGATGAGATAAGTTCGTTGCTGAAGAACAAGACTTGAGAGCTAACCACACTGCCTGAAGGAAAGAAGGCTTTGCAAAACAAGTGGGTTTACAGAGTAAAGACTGAGCATGACGGAAGCAAACGGTTCAAGGCAAGACTTGTTGTAAAAGGGTTTCAACAAAAGAAAGGGATTGACTACTCTGAGATATTTTCTCCAGTTGTGAAGCTCACAACAATCAGAGTTGTTCTGGGGATAGTAGCAGCAGAGAATTTACATCTTGAACAATTAGATGTAAAAACAGCATTTCTTCATGGTGAATTGGAGGAAGACATTTACATGCAACAACCAGAGGGGTTTGAAATACAAGGAAAGGAGAAACAAGTCTGCAAGCTAAAGAAAAGCCTATACGGCTTGAAGCAAGCTCCAAGACAGTGGTACAAGAAGTTTGACAACTTCATGTGTAGTTCAGGATACACAAGATGCCAGGCTGATCATTGCTGCTATGTCAAACATTTTGACAACTCCTATATCATTCTACTATTATATGTGGATGATATGTTGATTGCAGGATCCAACATTGAGGAGATTGACAAGCTGAAACAATAATTGTCAAAACAGTTTGAAATGAAGGATCTAGGAGCTGCTAAACAAATACTTGGCATGAGAATAATCAGAGATAAAGACAAAGGCATACTAAAGCTTTCACAAACAGAGTATGTCAAGAAGGTTCTCAGTAGGTTTAGTATGGATAATGCTAAACCAGTAAGTACACCTCTGGGGAATCATTTCAAGCTCAGCAAAGACCAGTCACCAAAAACTGAGCTAGAATGTGGATACATGGATAAGATTCCATATGCCTCAGCTATCGGCTCTTTGATGTATGCTATGGTCTGTACCAGACCAGACATTGCCCATGCAGTGGGAGTTGTAAGCCGATATATGAGCAATCCTGGAAAGCAGCATTGGGAGGCGGTGAAATGGATCATGAGGTGCTTAAAAGGTTCATCAGAGACATGTCTTACCTTCACAGCTGGTGGTCTGAAACTTGAAGGTTTTGTAGACGCTGATCTAGCAGGAGATGTTGATAGCCGAAAGAGCACTACATGATATGTATATACTCTAGGAGGTACTGCTGTTTCCTGGAGTTCTACCTTGCAAAAGATCGTCGCTCTTTCAACAACAGCAGCTTAATATGTTGCAGTCTCAGAATTTGCAAAAGAGATCGTATGGTTGCAGAGTTTTCTGAAAGAATTGGGCAAGATGAATGGAAATGGTACTTTGTATAGCGATAGTCAGAGTGCAATCTTCCTTGCCAAGAATCCAACATTTCACTCCAGGACTAAGCATATTCAGATCAAATATCACTTCATCCGACAATTACTAGACGATGAGCAACTAATGCTAGAAAAGGTCTGTGGAAGCAAGAATCCAGCTGACATGTTAACTAAAGAAGTTACACTTGATAAACTGAAGTTGTGCAAAACTTCATTTGGTCTTCAAGGATAAAAGATGATTTCATTGCTTGTCTCCAAGTGAGAGATTGTTAGTTAGTGAAGACAAACAATGTCCCACCATATGCAAGTGGGAATATCTAATCTCCCACTTGACACATGGTGGAGGACACAAACAGTGGGCATAAATCATGGCCTTCACTCCTAGCTTAATATATATATATGCTCAGTTCACTCCTAGCTTAATATATATATATGCTCAGTGAAGAGCTGCAGAGTTAGAGTGTGAAGAGTGCAGAGAAGAAGAAATAGAGAGAAACACAGAGAGAGCTAGAGAGAGTTGAGTTGATTAGAGAAGATTTTCTCCTCCTCCTTGTTTTGTTGTTTTTCTAAGCTTGATTAATACAAACCAGTAGCTCCATGGAGTAGGTAAGTTGCCGAACCACGTAAATTGATGTGTGTTTGATTTCTGGAATTTCACAACAATTGGAACTACAAATCGCTTCTTCTCTCTTTCGCCAATGTAGACAGCTAAGAAGCCTTTCGGTACATCTAAAGATCTTGAAGCTGGTTTACTCGCATTCCATACAGATCGGCGTAGAATTTGTTTGGCTAGAGCAGCAGCCAGATGTCTAGTCATGGTGTTACTGTTGATGTATGTTTTCAGGAAAGAACTTAAGAGAGTCTGTCACTTGAGGAAAAGATATCAGTGGAGAATGTGATGACTTGGTTGAGACACCATTACGTATCTAGGTATATATAGAAGAAATAGCATGAATTAAAAAAAATAAATTCCTTCAGCATTTGGAGTGGCTAGAAATCATTTGCTAGGGTCTGCTTAGGACATCTCATGAGGGATCGATCATGTGACCTTGCCTTCTAATTAATCAACAACAATAGGGTAGTGAGGATTCATCTCTCTCCTACTATGTCTACACGTCTAAACACCAGAATGCCCTACGACCACATAGATAAGCCTGATTGAGGTCCAGGCTAAAGATTGTAAATTGGATGGCGGGACATTACATGTTGACACAACGCAAAACTGACTTTTGGAATAGGGACATATGCTTGAGAGACATGTTCAGGACATTCAATGAATGAATGATATGTGTAGAAATAAAGATTATAGACGAGCCGTAGTCAAGCAAGATACAGCCTACACGGAGAAGGAAAACTCCTTAAATGAATAGGATGAGTTTCTATTGGTTGAATATAACGTGGGGGACAGTGAAAAAAGCAATGGTTGTGACTTGTCATGTACTAACTAGTAGTCCACAGCTTGTCTGATAATCGAAGGGTTAATTGCTTTACCAAACTTCAACTAATTGTATCCAGCATGTACCTAATCCGAGATCACTTGGTTTTGCATCTCAGTCACCATTAAATACCCTTTCCGGTCTCAGTTTAGTTTTTGTGGAGGTCATCTTGCTTCCCAACAATATGTCGGAACAATATTGACGATATGAATCACTATGGGTCCCTATATTTCTTGACCAGTTGGAAGACCAGACCATGTGATGCTCTTAAGCTATATCATGAGCAGACCCCAGCAAATGATTACTGTGCACTCACCATATTATATACAGGATTTTGTACAAATGTTTTCCTCTATATATACCAGCAGATTTTATCACAACAACTCAAGCATTCGCATTGTATATTGATATCATTTCCTTGAAACATGAAACCTTATTAAATTCCCTAGCTCTTACATAGTTACGTTTCTTCAGAAAAAATGCCTCAGCAAGAAGACCATGGGTGTTCGCTTGCCTACTGTTACCGCTAAGCGAGTTCCTCGACAATCTACAGCTTCCACATCATTGGATGTTCCAAAAGGTTCCTTGACAGTTTATGTTGGAGAGTCCAAGAAGAAGCGATTTGTTGTTCCCATATCCTACTTGAACCAGCCTTTGTTTCAAGATTTACCAAGCAAAGCAGAAGAAGAGTTCGGTTTTGACCATTCAATGGGTGGTTTGACCCTTCCTTGCAATGAAGAAACTTCTAGCTTCAGGAAATAATCACCGAAAACAATTTTGTAGGCCAGACATTGCCAGTCCCATGTAAATATATATACTTTCGTTATGGAGAACAAAACAAGTTTGCTAAATGAAAATTCATTTCATGCGAACAATTTTTTTTGTGGTCACTAGACAAAGCATTGCCTCAGTTTCCTCTCAATATTTAACTGAATGCCACTATTACTGTACTTCTCTGATGATTGTATCAAATGATTGGATGGACAATCTGAATCACATCAAATTTTTCCAAACATAATAATATATTCATATTCAGACAATGATAGCAATTTTTAAATTGAGCAAGACGAATCTAGGATATCCGGATCATTTATATGAATGAATTCAATAAATTTGATTAATTTAATAATATGATTATAAAAAAGCCAATAATATTAAAAAATAATAATGACTAATCAAAAAATAAATAAATACTTGTCAATATTATAAAAAAATGCCTCTAAATATTCATACAAAATGCTTGACTCTCCAATTATTCAAATATAGACATATACAACACCGACCTTAGGAATGTATGTGGTAGGTTAGCATTCTTATACTGCCGACTATAACAAAAGAGTTGCTACGATATATACAAGTAGCACCCTCTAATAGATTCAATCCACATCATAACAGATGTTTTAGCTGAATATGTTGGTTTAAATGGAATTATCCTGCTATTGTACTTTTTATTTTTTACTTACATCGTAGTAACACAATGAATTGCGCAAAAGAGAAAGGGTCAAATTAGTTTGCTTAGATTATGATATGATAATGCTGTTGAATTGAAAAAAAAAAAGAACAGCTTCATAAAAAAGAGTGGGGAAAACTACAGAGTATTGGTTGCATGTGTAAGAAGATTTTTCGTTTGCTGAAACTGTTTGATATTATAACAGAGAAGAGAAATATTTACATTCAATTGGCAGTTTTGGCCATACAAAAATGTTTTCTCAGATTAATATGGTTGTGAAGTCGACTTATGATCTACTCAAGCTAGAAAGAATGTCAATGAAAGTATCTTCTCTGCAGGGAATTGTCAAACCACCCATTGGATGATTAAAACCGAACTCCTCTTCAGCTTTACTTAGCAAATCTTGAAATGAAGGCTCATTCAGATAGGATACTGGAACTACAAATCGTTTCTTATCCATTTCGCCAACGTATACAGCTAAGAAACCTTTTGGTACATCTGAAGATCTTGAAGCTGATTTATTTGTAATCCACACAGATCGGCATAGAATTTGTTTGGCAAGAACAGCATGAAAATGTCTGGCCATGGTGTTTATGTTGAGTGTTGTTGTATCTCTGTGGAAGATGATTAATAGAAAGAAAAGATATTTTGTTACTTAAGGAAAGGATACGAGTGAGAATGAGCTGACTTATGTTGGTTGAGCCTTGTGATTCCAATAACTTGATATATATAGAAGAATAGCAGGTAGAAAAGAAATCCTGTACTATTTGAAGTGAGTGGCCAAAATCCATTCGCTGGTCTGCTTAGGACATCTCAGTAGAGAATCACGTGGCCTTACCTTCTAACCAATCAGCAAATATAAGGCAGTGAGGATTCATATCCCTCCTACCATGTCTACATGTCTAAGCGCTAGCATTCCCTATGACCACATAAAAGATAGTAAGTTGAAAGGTTGGAAAATTCAATCTTGAGACACATGGAAAACTGATTTTTGGATTAGGTACATGCTCGAGGGACATACAATGTTTGATATATTCAATTAAAGCTTAGTTAGTCACTTGTTTTTGTAAGACCCATGTTTTGGCATATCAGACCTAAACCCAAGTGTAGCCTAAATCGAAGAACCCAACCTAGCCTATGTATTGAAAGATAATTTTGCCAGATAACTGATTTTCCCTACTCCTTTTCCCTCCCCTACCGTAACTTTTCTCCCAAATATACCAAAGAATTCAGCTTTATCTAAACTTAAGCTTTGGGGTTTTAAGAAGGGTTTGAAGAAACAAGTATCATGACTCCCTCTCTATTGTTTTGAATAGTGATTAAACATCATATCTTTAGTAGCTTTTGAATAGGTGAATAATCAGTATATGGATAACATGGGGGTTAAAGACAATCGATCTGAATCGATTCATAAGAAGCATGTTTTATGATGATTTTGATAGTTTGTGGATTAAAGAAGTGTTTTTAGATTTTATGATGTTTAATATGTTGATTTGATAATTGGATGGTTTGAGATGTTTAATTGATGTTAGTTTGTCTTAAAAGGAACTCATATTAGAATTGGAGTTATGGGTTTTTGAGGAAAAAGTTGAATTTTAAGGGTTTGCATTTTGAAAAACTAACATATCATGATTCTGAAATCCTGATCAGGCAGTCAACTGGTTTGTCTAAACCGATCAATTAATTGGCCTAATGGTATCGGTTGAGTGGTTGGTCAATTTCGGTCAAATAGTTGACCAAATAGTGGGGGTTGATCGGTTCTTTTAGGTTTGGTTAGTTTGGAAAATTTTTGGGATCGATCTGATGGATATGTTTTGGTTTTATAATTATGTTTTGGTCTCTAGTCTTAGATTGTAATCTTTTATGTTATCTATTTCGAGTTTTTTTTAGTATTTTGTGTATTCGTTATAAGTTTTGCTGACGTTTCTTCTAACGATCCTTAGTAGTCTCTAGTTCTACATGTATTTGTCTTTTGCCTTCATTTTTTAGGCAAGTGAGATAATTTTTAATATGCATGCAATATAAATAATTTATATATGTTGATTATATGATGAGTACATATGACATTCTTGAATATCTATATATGTTGGTTTATTTTCCAGGTACTCATCATTTTCTTGAATTTGTTTTTGTATTTTGTTGATTAATTTTATTCGGTGCATTCTTTGTTCGCTTTGATATAGATATATATGCGAATATCTGTTATGTCTTTGATATACATTCTTTTTTTTGTTACCTAAGCCTATGATGTCTAACATGTATACCACTACCATACTACTGTTATACTTAATTTGTATGCGTGTGTATTTTACTTCTTATACTTCTATTACATCACAATTTATGGCTTATAACTTATAAATATATATAATGTATATTAGATGATATTTCATCACCGAGTTGGTTGAACCCACCCCTTCATTATAATATTATTTTCAGGTTCTTAAAGTTGACCTTTGCTTGAGAGTTTCTACTACTTCATTTGTTTGTCAATAATGTATATTAAATGATATTTCCTCACTAATTTGGTTGAACTTACCCCTCCATCAAAATTGGAGGCACTACTTGCATAGGGAGAACTTTTCATGAATTACTCTTAAGATTTGAAGGCACTACTTGTATAGGAAGACATGTGAGATATTTTTAGATCATAAGAGTCTCTAGTATATCTTCCAGCAGCAGGATCTAAATTTGAGATAGGGAAGGTGGATAAAACTGTTAAGTGATTATGATTGCTCGATTCAGTATCACCTAAACAAGGTGAATGTTGTTGTCAATGCCTTAAGCAAAACATTTATGGGTAGCTTGGCTCATATTCAAAAGGTAAGGAAACCAAACCTTTAATTAGAGAGTTACACAAGTTGTTGGATGAAAAGGTCAATTTTGATATGGGTGAATCATGAGCATTGTTGGTCCACTTTCAAACTAGATCAAATTTGGTAGACCAAATTAAAGTAGCTTAGATGAAAGATGAGTCGCTATGCAAGATTCAAGATGAGTTGGAATTAAGAAAAGCATCGAGTTTTGTTGGTAGTGAGAATAGTGTGTTGAGATTTGGTTTTAGGCTATATGTGTCTAAGGTGGATGATCTAAAAAGAGATATGTGATAGAAGCACACCAAATTGCCTATACCATACATCCTAGTTCTAACAAGAGGTACAAAGACTTGAGAGTGTTATTGGTGGAATGGTATGAAGAAAGACATTGCAGAGTTTGTATCTCAATGCTTGACCTGTTAAAGGATTAAGGGTGAGTATCAAAAGCCACCAAGGATTTTGCAACCATTATAAATTCCTGAATGGAAATAGGAGAGGTTCAATTTTATGTCAGGATTACCATAAAGTTAGGAGGGTTATGATTCGATTTGGATGATAATTGATCGTTTAACAAAGTCAGCTCATTTCTTTCTAGGAAAGATAACATATGGGTTTGCAAAGCTAGGAAAAATATATGTCAATGAGATTATGAGGTTATATGATGTGCTGATCTTCATTGTGTCTGATATAGATCTATAATTCACTTCTCGATTTTGGGTGAACTTTCATAAAGCAATGGGTATTAAGGTTAAGTTGAGCACTACTTTTCATCATTAGACCAATGAACAGTCTGATATGACTATACAAATTTTTGAGGATATGTTGAGAGCTTGTGTGGTTGATTGAGGTTGGAGCAAGTATTTATCTATGGTAGAGTTTGCATATAACAATAGTTATCACATGAATATTGATATGGCTCTTGAGGCTTTGTATGGTCAAAAGTCTAAATCACCCATATATTGGTATGAGGTTCGTGAGAATTGATGGGTCCTAAGTTAATACAAATTACTTTGGATAAGATTAGGGTGATCCAAGATAAGCTTCGAATAGCTCATAGTATGAAAATTACATGGGTTAGAGGAGGTATAATTTAGAGTTTTTAGTGGGTGACAATGTGTTCTTGAAAGTCTCTTCCAACTAAAAGAATATTCAGATTTTGGAATAAAGAAAAATTAAGGTCTTGGTTTATAGGGCCGTTTGAGATTTTGGAAAGAGTAGAGGCAATGACATGCATGCTTTTCTCTCTCTCCTAACTTGTTCCTCATATATCCGGTGTTCTATGTTTTGATGTTGCGGGAGTAATTGCAAGATTCATCTCATGTTCTGAAAGTTCAATTGGTTTAGGTGAGGAAGGATATGTCATATGAAGTACAATCAATAAGAGTAGTGGATTGACAAGTTAGAAAGCTTCAGAAGAAGGAAATTGCATCATTTAAGGTTATGTGAAACAAAATTCCATGCAAAGAGGCAACGTGAGAGCTTGAGGAGGAAATGAGTGGCAAGTATTCGTACTTGTTTGATCATGATGGTAAGACTTTTTTTCTTAAAGTTTAAATTCAAGGACGAGTTTTGTATAACAGAGGGGATGTTGTAAAACCCATGTTTTAGCCTATTAGACCTAAACCCAAGAACCTAACCTAACCTATATATTTAAAGAGATTGTTTTTCTAGAGAATTGGTTTTCCCTTCTTCTCTTTTTACCTCCCCTACGATGACATTTCTCTCAAATATACCAAAGAATTCAACTCTATCTAAAGTTAAACTTTTTGGTTTTAAGAAGGATTTGAAGAAACAAGTATCATGACTCCCTCTTCTGTTGTTTTCGAATGGTGATTAAACATCATATCTCCAGTAGCTCTTGAATGTGTGAATAATCAGTATATGGATGATAGCATAGGGGCTAAAGACAATCTGAATCAATTCAGAAGAAACATGTTCTAGGGTGATTTTAATAGTTTGTGGATTAAAGAAGTGTTTTGGGATATGTTGATTTGGTAATTTGACAATTTATGATGTTTAATTAATATTTTAGGGTTTTAATTTGGCTTAAAGCGAACTGATTTGAGGACTGGAGTTATGGGTTTTTGAGGAACACATTGAGTTTTAAAGATTTGCAATTTTGAAAGACTAACAAATCAGGATTTTGAAATCATGATCAACTAGTCAACTTGTTTGTTGGAACCAATTGATCAATTGGCCTGATGATATCGGTTGAGTGGTTGATCAATTTTGGTTGACAGGTTGACCAAGTAGTAGGAGTTGATTGGTTCTTTTAGGTTTGGTTAGTTTGGGAAATGTTTGGGATTAATTAGGTGGATTTGTTTTGATTTTATAATTATATTTTGGTCTCTAATCTTAGAATTATAATCTTTTATGTTATCTGATTCGAGTTGTTTTGAGTATTTTCTATATTCATTATAGGTTCTGTTGATATTCTCCCTAGCAATCTTTAGTAATCTCCAATTTTACATTTGTTTGTCTCTTGCTTCTGGTTTTCAGGTAAGTGGGATAATTTTTAATATGCATGTAACATAAATAATTTATATAAGTTGAGTTATTTTCTAGGTACAAATTTGTATTCACATTCTATTGATTTAATTCTATTTGGTATATTATTCGTTTGCTTTGATATACATATACATACATATACATACACACACACACACACACACACACACACACACACACACATATATATATATATATATGCAAATATTTGATATGTTTGGATATCTGGATACCTGTTAGAAATTCCATAATAATGAATAGTAGTTAGTTTATATACACTTAGTAGTCTGTATACCTAGTTGGTGAGAAAGACACTAGACTGTGTCGATTAATCATCCAATAGTTATCGAGGTCGCAGACCTTTTCTGTTATAAATATATGTTTCGATTCTTATACTTCTATTATATCACAATTTTTGGTCTATAACTTATAAATTTCTATAATATATATTAAATGATATTTCTTCACCGAGTTGGTTAAACTCACCCTTCTATTCTAATATTATTTTAAGGTTCTTAACTTCTGTTAGCAGGTTGATTTTTAGATGAGAGTTCCTCCTACTTCATGTATTGGTATGCATTGTTTGCTTCCACAAGGCTTTTCTTTTTATTTTATTTATTTGATGTCTTAGACACTTCACTATTATGCTATTTTTATTCAAGTTTGGATTTTTATTTCAAAGATTGAAATTTATTTAATGCAATAATACTTATTATGAATTTTTTTTGTTTATATTTAATGATGATAAATTTTGATGTTTTTATCTAAAAAGATAACAAGACAAAGAGCGCTTCAATTAGCCATTAGTGCAGTTTTGTCTAGCTAGTAGGCCTTGCCGATTCAATCTAAATTTTTTTTGTACTAATATAAAAAAGATTGATGATAAAAATCATTTCGTGTGAACTGTTTTTTCATTCTTTCATCACATCAAAGCAAAGTATAAATCGAGAAGATAATAAAGGTGACAATCAAGAAAATCAAATTCTATAGATTTAATATTTATTAAATATTTGATTGCTCCATAATTATTCTTAATAGTTGATATTTATCCTCTAGATTTATTCAAAAGGCTCCATAATCTTTTCCTCATATTATCTAATATACTCTTAAGATCGAATTGAATGAAATTGAATATTGGTCATTAGAATGACAATGATGCGGGAAAAGAAATCCTGGATGATGTAGTATTTTTATGATTTAATTTAGATCAATTACTTTATTGTGTTGTATTTTATTTAACATGCTCAAAATTTGAAATTTTTTGTAAGAACGCATTTTTGTAAGAAGTCAAATATTGCTTGGCAGTGTTTTCTTTGAACTTGTTTTCTTTTAATCTTCGGTGATAATCTTTAAAACTGTGAATTTAATTTCTTGATATGTAGTAAGCTTAGCCGTGAAACCGTGGAAACTAAATGAATAAACAAATCGAAGAAGATGAAAAGATTTGTGAAAGTTTAAAAGATTTCATAATAAATAATCTCTTGAGACACTGCTTACAATCTGTACATGATATGTAAAGTATGCTACAAAATTGTTCTCTCTAATATATGTTCATCTGTCCCTTTTATGACGCATTTAAGCGAGAAGTGAGATCGATGAAGATGTCTTCCCGACAAGGAATTGTGAGACCACCCATTTGATGATCAAATCCAAATTCCTCTTCAGCTTTACTTAGCAGCTCTTGAAATGAAGGCTGGTTCAAGTGTGATACTGGAATCACAAATCTTTTCTTCTCTTCTTCTCCAACATATACTGCAATATAGCCTTTTCGAACATCCCTAGCTGGAGATGATCCTCGAAGAAGATTTTGCTTAGCTTGAAGAATACGAGGCAAGCGAATAGCCATCATTTTGCTTGGATGTAAATGTAAGAACAACAAGAAGATTGTTAGGATTTTAGTAAAGAACAGAAAACTCTGATTCTTGATGAGAATGTGAAGGCCTGAGTTGGATTGACAAGGTAATTGTGTGCTGTATATATAGAGGAAAGATCACAAAAACAAAAGAAGAGCACCATTGTGGATAATGGATCTACTGGTGTATGGTCATTTGGATGGGGTCTAATGAGAGACATGAAGTAGTGAAGGATCACATGCTATTGTCTCAAAAGCAAGACTGATAACATAATGTCCCCAGCATTTTTTGAGAAAAACAATCTACTCAGGACCCACTTGAAATTCAAGGAGTTAGCTATTATGAAGTCTATCTTAAGTTGTGACCACTTGAATACTGCAGACAACCTTGAGACATCTACCCTCTTGAATTAGAGTTGTACGATATAGAAGGATCATTTCTGTGGACGACCTCTTAGAGTTCAGGGCATGCTTCAGACGTCTAAGTTCTTTTTTTGTTGTTGTAATGATGGGTAGAGGTCTTATGGACCACATTTGTCTTGTAAATTGTAAAGCTTTTCTAAATCAGCAGTATGAACATGGATTATCAGCATTTATTGCTCTTGCAATATATTCGAACATGTATCACCAGGAAAAGTAAAAGGGACAAAAACTTGCTAGACAAAACCATGTGAAGTGCATATGAAGTGCGTGGCACTGCTTCACCCTTTTTAGAACCTATCCTGCATTTCAGAACATCTTGATGCAACTGCAAATGACGAAGTTAATGTCGGTAACTGTTTCCAGCCATTGAATTTGAAATGTGGGTGCCACCAGGAACAGAAAAAGAGCGTCAATGCTATCCTCAGGAAGATGTCAACCTGTGAGGCCAAATATGTTGCGAGGCCTTTTATTTATTCACTTTGGTAAGGCAAAATCTCCATTTATTTTATGCATTTCTTGGACAGTGTTAAAAGACAAATCAACCAAGGTGAAAAAAACATAAAGTGAAAGAAGGAATGAAAAGGGCGAGGCGTGTATGCTCTGCTGAAAACAATTAATGAAAGAAGAATATTCATTTGCAACCTTATAGTTGAATAGACCATGATTGCAGTATTTTAGATGCTGGAAAAACATCAGTTTGGCAGCTGATGTTTTAGCTAAACTTGCAGGTATTCACAACGAAGTGGTTCCAATGGAATGTCCTGATATCTACTTTCTTTTCTTGTAGTCATAGAACACAGTGACTTACTGTACATAGGAGATAAGGTGAAATCAATTTCATTTGATGATTTTGGCCACTGAAATCAGTCAATTAAATTATTACTGGGATATCTGTTGATTTTAAAACTGCGCAGGTAAAAATTTCCCAGCAAAGAGGCTTTTTGGAACTAATTTTAATCATTTCAGATACTGAATACAAGTGTATATGTATAGAGCTAGAAATACTAGAAGTTTCATGGAGATACACTTCACCTAAACTCACCTAATACATACATCCTACCCCTCAACTTATGTCAGTACACAACCCATATTTTCTGCAGAAAATCACTGCAACAAAATCTCAGTAGCTTATACACAATACAGAGGAACTACATTTTTGGAGTGTCTAGCAACAGTGTCGTTGCATCAACTATATCATAATAATGATACTGTATTGAAAAATTCAGGTTCAATAAAAAGGAGGAAACTACACTCTAAAAGGAATGGTCAAACCACCCATTGGATGAACAAAAACCAAACTCCTCTTCAGCTTTACTTAGCCTAACTTGAGATGAAAGCTTGCTCGGATAGGACACTGAGACTAAAATTGCTTTGCCCTCGAAAAAGTCCTTGAAGCAGTAAATTTCTTAATGTTGAGTTTTGGCCACGACATTGTGACAAATATAATAACAAATCCTGTTTTATCTATGCATATAATTAATATCTATGAAAACTTGGTAATTTGCTTATGTAATGTGACCAAATTGAGAGAGAATAAATTCTGTACATGTTGGTAGTGTATGCTACAAAATTGTTTCTTCTAATCTATTTAATCCATCCCTTCTGTCATAACTCATTTATGGATTACCCAAATTCATCTTTTTTTTTCAAAATAAAAAAAATCAAAACATAAAATAAAGATTGGTATTTTGACAAAAGCAAGCTGGGAGGATTTCACATATAAAAAAAATCAAGCTGCAATTTTGGATGGAATCAAGAACCTAATTGTACTCCATTTTACCCAAAACTAGAGAGAGAAAATAAATTCAAGGTCAAGTTACATGATTATTGGACTAATATGCATAAAAATTAAGCTTAGGGACATAATTAGATTTTTAACAGATCAATTTGATTTAATCATGGGCCAAATTAAAGTTTACTTATGTTTAAGAATTTTTTTTTGTCCAATTGAATGATTTACTTAGGTACAAGGACTTAATTATACTTTCAATTGGTCAAATTAATTTTATTAGGGTTTAATTGGTGAAAAATTAAGTTTGGGGCCCAATTAGGCTTAATTGAGAAGATTGGAATTTTAAGAGACCAAATTTAATTTTTACCAAGCTAATTGGTTCAAATGAGGGGTAAAATTGCAAGAAAATCAAAATTTTGAGGTTAATTAAATATTAAATTGAAGAAATTCGTAATTAATGATCATTTTCCAAAACTTTTTTAAAGAATTTAGAAATAAAGTCGAAATATAAATTAAAAAGAGTATTAAGATATCTTGATGGGATTGAGATGATGAAAACTTCACCTAAGATTTTCAAAGAACCTGAATTGGTAATTGGTCAAAAGTCCAAAACTCTGAATGAGATTAAGATATTTAACTGAAAATGTTCAAGAATGGAAGTTCATGTTTAAGCACATCATGTGCCTTGGCAATGATCATCATAGCAGATGATCGTTTTCAAGTAATTAGCCTCAACATCTTTTCTATAAGAATTGTAACAGCTGGAGGAACAGAGATTTACAGCTACTCTTTCCCTGACAGTAAATTTTCCTTACTTGGTTTTGAACTATACAGGGACGGACGCAAGTTTTTGATTTTAAAAATTATACAAGCAAAAAAGAACTTGACTTATCTAGGCCTTTGTCTATGATGAGCTGATGCTGACACCATAAAAATGCTTACTTAGTTGTTAAAGTGTGATGGAATATATTGTTCATTTGTTTTCCTTTGAGGACAACGTCTACAGCGACATGAAAGACTGCTAATATCCATTTTCAGATGAAGAATCTTCATTTCTGGTGCTGGAGGAACACAATTCGAGTAATGATCATGGCGTAGCGCATTTAACAAAAGTAAGAACTCACAAGCGAAGTTTTTAAGAGGAAAGTATATAATATATGAGAAAAGGTACTCATTGATTAATGCTTGTGCTTTCTAAATTGAAATACAATTTGACAAAACAGCAATAATGCTGTGAAGCATGTTCATTTCCTTGAAGAAAAAAGGTATCCGAGAAAAGCTCTGTACATGGTACTCATAAGTGTCTTCTTTACAGAACTGTGTTAGAGTTGATCTATCTTACCCTCTGCTTTTATGAGTAACTTAAGCAAGAAATGACATCCATGAAAATCTCTTCTCTGCATGGAATAGTGAGACCGCCCATTGGATGATCATAGCCGAATTTTTCTTCAGCTTGACTTAGCAAGTCTTGAAATATAGCTTGGTTCAAGTATGATACTGGAATTACAAACCTCTTCTTTTGTGTTTCTCCAACATAAACTGCCAGGCAGCCCTTTGGCACACTTGAAGCTGATGGTGATAGCTGAAGCATTTGCTTAGCACGTATAATAGCAGACAAACGGAAACCCATTATTTCAAATGGATGAGCAAGGAAAAGAAATCTAAGCAGACTTATTGCACAGAGGAATTTTGATTCTCAAGGATGTGAAGGTTTGAGTTGCTTGTGAACCTAAACATGTTTGTATTTATATATGTAATGATTTACAAGATAGAAATCCCCTTATGCAAGAAGCCGGTCGTCAAGAGGCCCTTGGATGTGGTCTAGTCAAGAAATGAGCTCGAGCCATCACATGGTTCTGTCTTCAACCTAATTATCAAGAATACAGGCCTAACTGACCATTATTAATTTCTATGAAACATTATGACCCCACTGCTCTATCAACTATAAAGTTGTAGTTAAATTTGAAGTTATTTAAAGAGGATAACACTAATTATCCAAATCACAATAGACTGATAGTTTCTTTCTTTCTTTCTTTTTGTCATATCAGAGACCTGCTCAAGTCATCTGCTATTTCTTTTATAATATTCAGACAACATGTCCACTGAATTTCTTCTATTCATATTATCACATATTTATCAAATTCAAAGATGTGAGATAAGCCTGTAAAACGAACAATTTAAAGTAAAATTTCGTGGAAATTAGCTGACATCCTCAATTCACAGTGTATACAACCAAGTCAGGTTTCCTGCAACAAGTGATATAGAACCAGAAAGTGATAGCTAAGAACCTTTTCTACAGGGTAAGAGAAAATTCATCTATAGCAGAACTTGTGTAGCAACTTACAACCATATCATATCTGACTCACTAATTTTCATATCAATGAATAGACTTGCTGGACCGGACACCGAGAAGTTCACATGGCCTCGCCCTACTGCCAGTACTGATGATTAGCCACCTCAATATATCATCGAACGGACATGCTTTTACTTTGAGGAGCAGACTTGCTCGACCGGACACCATGAAGTTCACATCACCTTGCCCTACTGCCAGTAATGATGAATAGCCACCTCAATATATCATCGTACGGAGATGCTTTTCCTTTGAGGAGAGATCACCAACAACAGTCTCTAGCTATATATGATAGATGAGTGATCATTTTCAAGAGGTTTCCTTTTACTGTTGTTCCAAATGTGATCACTTACGTCCCATAGGATTGCCTAGAACTAACAATCAGCCAAGACTGGCTTCGTGGTCATAGTTGTATGAGTGTCAATTTGTGATAATCAGTTCTGCAGTATTTCTCTTTTCATGAACAAACAATTTGTGTGCGAAGCTGAAATGAATTCGAGCTGAAATGCTTAACGGGATGAAGATAAAGGAAATATGAAATTTGATACTCCATTCATTACATTTGACATGTCAATTCTACAATAAGAAATGACATTTCACTTTCTTCGTTTTATGTTAATTGAATGCGTCAACTTTCCAGACTAGATTTTCCCTACTCAAGTCTCCATCACCACTTTCTTTGCACGACTAATGTACGAAGCAGTCTCACTGTAAAATTATCAGTTGTCAAAACAAATTTGAGTGGCAAGCAATAATTTCAGGGGACCATTGTTGAACAGTTGCTGTAGATGCTCTCCTTACTAAATGACCCATCTATATCAGATGTTACTAAATTGGACCTGCTTTAGCCTGGTGATCTTACACGACCTATTTTGTGCCACATATTTAGATGGGGATAAGATGAAGACTTCCGTGAGAGCAGTTTAAAGCAGAATCTGTTTTCCTTTAGGCATAAGTAATGGGTTCAGACTAAGTTGATGCTTACAATAATAGAAGAGACAGTATTTTCCAATACAATCTGTATATTTTGATCTTGTATGATAAGTATGATTAAAGAAAATCTATAAAAGTAATCCTTAACAAACATTACAACATGTTATCTAGAGAAGTATGGTTGAAGATGGCACCAGAGTGATTCCAACCTTAGCATCATTTAAGTCTATCATCTCATTGGACAAGCTTCCTGAAGTTGTGTTCCCTACTTAAAGAGCATTTATCACCATTCACCTTCAGTGTGTGATGTGGATAGACAACTCTTACCCCAAAGCAGTTTCAGTTAGCAGGTGATGGCAATTCTGTTGGAAGAAGGATAGGTTTGTTAGAAGATAAAAAAACAGTAGTGCAAAGTCAAAAACTCAAGAACAAAAAGAAGATTGAGTGTTTTTTCTAAACTCTCTTAAATATTCTCTCTTTGTTTTGCTTAATAATTCTGAATTATAAGCTTTTTAATAGGCATAGAGTCCTAGAAAATCAAAGAATCAAACTAATATAAGGAAATCATAATCTAAACACGAATTGTTCTCTTCTTACTGAACCAGTCGATCGGGTCAACTAATTTACAGAAATCAGTTTACTTTCAATATCCCCCTTAAACTTGATTTCTTCATGACTCCAAACATACACTACAAGATTTCACAGTTTTACCGACGGCAAAATTCCGTCGGTGTGTGATTAGAAGTGCGTCGGTGATTTTTTTACCAACGTCATCACCGACGGAATACGTCCGTCGGCTTTACCTTCGTCGGTGATTCCTCATTCCGTCGGTATATTAGTCGGAAAAACAAAAAAATCATTTACTGACGGTTTTACAGACGGAACGTGCGCGCAAAAAAAAAAAGATTCCGTCGACGGAATTTTCATTCCATCGGTGAAATTGAATTTACCGACGGACAATATCCGTCGATACATTAGTCGGTGAATGTATGAAATATCGACGGCATATGTCCGTCTGTAAATTCGTCGGTACTGATGGAAGCTACTGTTAAATGGCGACGGATTAATTCCGTCGGTAAGTCTGTCGGTGAAAGTTTAAAATACCGACCGAATTCATCCGTCGGTAAAATCCTTGGTAATAGTTTTTTTCTTAATTTGTTTTTAAAAAATTATTTAGGATATATAATATAAAACTATATAAATTAATTGTTATACAAACCAATTATGCAAATAAAATTTTTATTAAACATAAAAAAAAAAAACAAAGTTAAATAATATTCATTACAAACTGAATATGTTTCAAGAAAAATAATAAATGAAGTTTTAAAGGTAAATAATGTTGATTACAAATTAATATAAAGATGATGGAGCTTGAGGAGGAGGAGGAGATCCTGGCGGAGGCTGGTGGTTATACGGCCAAAAAGGATTAGGCGCACATGTTCCGCTATTTGACAATTTCATAATCATTTCGTAAAGCTGGTCATAAGCCGCTTTTTGCTTTTCCTGAGCCGCTTCATACTCCGCTTTTTGTTGTGCTTGAGACGCTTTGAATTGCTCAGACTCCGCTCTTTGTTGTGCATGAGACGCTTTGAGTTGTGCGTACTCCGCTTGTAGGTTGTCGTATTTCTCGTTGAGTTGCTGCAAAGCCACGAACTCCTTAGATTGGGAGCTCGCTATTGATTGGGAGCTCCCAACGGTTGAAACACTACGGGTCGACCGCAAGTTGTCGGCCGTAGTGTTAGAGAGCCCGTAAACCCGATTTTTATCTGGTCCACCTGACGAGCCAACCTCCATCCACAAATCCGGATCGAATTCTGGATGGGTCAAAGTATCGTCCCCGTATCTCTCCCTCAACCGATTATTATAGGTCTCCTGAAAATTAAAAAAAAAAAAGTAATCATCATATTCAATACAATAAACATAATAACTTACAAAATAAAATGGTTGAACAAACATACCACGAAATGCTGAGCACGGTTATCAACGAACTGTTGCGCCCTCTTCTGGCGGTCTTGACTCCGCACGTGCGTCTCCACAAACAGCTCCATCGGGCTCGGCTCACGTCCAAGAGACGCAGCCTATAATGAAAAAAGATATATTAACAACAACTGAATTTAACGATATATTTCATTTAAATTAATCTTACCATCCGTTTCACATGTGCAGCAAACGGAACGGAGCCGCCAGTGTGAGTTGTCACCCCGCCATGAATTGGCCGATTCCGGTTGCCAGCACCGGACTGTGAGCATCGTGTGAACCGCTCAGACGTCACGTGCTCAAGATAGTGCGGCCATATATCTTCCGGGATGTATATCGATTTGAAATCCCTCCAAACCGCAACATCGTTCCAGCCTTGGAAACCCCTATCCCTCGCGGTTTTTTTTGCCTTTTTCTGTGCTTCATACCAAAAATCACGCAACCTGCTTCACGCAACCAAAAATTACATTTCAAAACATAAATTTTTGTCTAAAAAAAATCCTGTATTGTTTTCGATCTTACCTAGTTGCCTCGTGATTTTCCCACACCCTCCTCACAATAGTGTTATGCTCAATGTCCCAGCAGAATTTGTGCTTTGTATAAATAAACAAGTTTAAATACAAATAATAATTTATTTACAATTATATTAATAAGCTGAAAATTATAAATTAATACCAACCTCAAACCTGTTAAACCATGCATTGATTTGAGGCATCCATTCAGGATGCTTGGATATCTGACTCCATTGAAACAATGGAATCTCCATCGACGATTTAAACGCCGATGATATTACTCGGGCGGCTTCAATGTTTGTGAACCTGAAAATAAATGAAATACATTCAATAGTGATTACTTCATAAATTATGTTGTAATTTTTTTAAAAAAAAACTAAAACCTTAACAAACTTACATTGAAAAGTCGTCCTTCCATTGTGCCTCGTACTTGCGGGTAAATTGATTCAGCTGCGAAGGCACGCCGCCTCTGCGCTGTAAAGTACCGCTGGAAGAGGCAGCATCGGTTGACGGCGCAGGTGGTGTAGGTGCCTCTTCTTGAGAGGCACCTAAGGAAATATCATCCTCGCTGCTAGACGAACTAGCTGCGACCGCACCTGAGCGACCAGCTCTGGTTTTTGTTCTACGCATCTACACAATTTGATACAAATAATTATATAATTAAATTCAAATGTAAAAAAAAAATTCGACAGCACCTCCCCTATACCGGATACTACCCAAATCCACAAACCTGCACATATTATCAATAGCCACAACCAATTTACCCAATCTATACTAATTATTCCAACATATTCAATTACTAATTCTAAGGTAAATTCAACAATAAGAATTACAATTCAAGTAATTATTCAATAATTATGCCAATACAACAAAACAATAAATAAATAAATAACTCTAGAATAACAATCAAAATAAATGGAAAAAATTAAACACAAAGCATGCAATAATAGAGTAAAACTAATAATTATTCCAACATATTCAATTACTAATTCTACGGTAAATTCAACATTAACAATTACAATTCAAGTAATTATTCAATAATTATGCCAATACAACAAAACAATAAATTAAAAAAAAAACTCTAGAATAACAATCAAAATAAATAGAACAAATTAAACACAAATCATGCAATAATAAAGTAAAATTAATAATTATTCCAACATATTCAATTACTAATTCTATGGTAAATTCAACATTAACAATAAAAATTCAACAAATTAACTAATAATAATTATGCCAATACAACAATAAAAAATATTCAAAAAATTCAAAAAAAAAACTATATACTTTAACAATGAATTATGCAAAAAAAACTATAGACTTTATCTACATTACAAAAAATACACCAAAACAAAAAAAATAACCAAAAAAATAGCAAAAGAAAACTATTAAAGTAAAATGAAATAGAGAAAACACTAACCTTTTAAACTGATGAAGATGATGAAGAAAACTTGCTAGAGATTGGAGGTGAAAGCTTTGAAGAATGGAGAGGAAAAAAAATCAAAAGCTTAAGGTGAGAAACGAAGGAGAAGAAAAAATGAACTGAACGGGCGGTCACTTGAACTTATATGGCAGTTTTACCGACGGCTTCACCGACGGATATAAAATTAATTATTATTTTAATTTATTCCGTCAGTGATGTGTTAAAAATCCGTCGGCAACTTTTGAATTTCGCACCAAAATTTTTAATGACCCTCCATATTTTTCGCGGTCCGTCGGTAATTCCGTCGGTAATGTTACGCGATCAGAGGCGCATTTAATGCGCAACCCTTTGAAATTCGCGCAGTCCGTCGGTAATGTTGTCGGTAAAATTGATCCGCCGACAACTTACCGACATATTTAAATTCGTCGGTGTAGCCGTCGGGGATTTGGTGGCATTTCAAGTAATTATTTTCGAACTCTCTGTGAAACACCGATGGACTAATTCCGTCGGTGTTGCCGTCTGTAATGGGGTGGCATTTCAAGTAATTATTTTCGAACTCTCTGTGAAACACCGACGGGCTTAAGGTCGTCTGTGTGGCCGTCGGTGATCTGATGGCATTTCAAGTAATTATTTTCGAACTCTCTGTGAAATGCCGACGGACTTAAGGCCGTCGGTGTGGCCATCGGTGATCTGATGGCATTTCAAGTAATTATTTTCGAACTCTCTGTGAAATGCCGACGGACTTAAGTCCGTCGGAGTGGCCGTAGGTGATCTGGTGGCATTTCAAGTAATTATTTCATGTCACAAAATATATCATCCATCATAATTGTGGCATTTCAACTAATTATTTCAAGTAATAAATATTTTGTGTTTCAAAATATATATATCATTCATAATCTAAATTACATGAAAAAAAGGATTCTACATAGGGCTTCATTTTGGTAGTTAGTCAGAATTTTTTTCTTCTTCGTCATCAATTGAATTGTCATCACCTTCATCGCAATCTTCAATATGAATATCATCTTCTTCATCGATATTTGGTTGTCTGCTAGACCTCAAAACAAAATTTAACTCCTCTGCCTCAACATCAACAAGACTATCATCGAAAACACGAAAATTTGAATTTTCTTCCAATTCAATCGAAGGAGCAACTCGATATGGTTCAACCACCTCACTAACTTGAAAGACTTCATCTCGCACACTTGTGTCTTCGTTCTCATCCTGAACAACCTCGACACGACCCCGGGGTTTCGTTTTTAAAACGGACAACCAATCCACTCTTGATCGATCATTTCTAAATGAAGGGGTGTATGTGTAATAAACTTGTTGACATTGCTTTGCGAAAACAAAGACATCGTTTATGTTGCGGAGTCTAGCTTTTGAGTTGATTTCGACCAGACCATAGTGCGGATCAACTCTGATTCCTCTGTCAGTCGTGTCATACCAATAGCATTTGAATAAAAACACTATATTCTTCTCGTTATGATATTGCAGTTCGACGACCTCTTCTAATCTACCATAGTAGTCAACTTCTAACTCACTACTAGTGGATCCCTTAACACAAACACCGCTGTTGTATGTCTTTCTTCCTTGCCCGTATTCTTCAGTATGGAAAACATATCCATTGACAAAATACCCATTGTAGCACTTACATTTTCTTTCAGGCCCCAGGCTTAGTGAAGACAATGACTTAGGTGCACTCCTTCCCATTTGATAAACCTTGCATGTAATGTAAATCAATAAACAGTAAGTGAACGAGAATCTCGTAATGACATGCATACGTATAGTAATTTTGCAAGTTAGAATGAGTTTGTGATAGTGCTTACATGTGTTCTGAACCACGTGGCAAACTGCTCATCTTGTAATTGAAAGATCTGGGATTCGGTCAGCTGTGAGTTATTGGAGAGCAAATATTGACGATGTTGTCTGCAAGTGATAATGAGTGTATGATATTACAATATATAATTAACAGTATATTACTAACAAAGTTTAATTAGTATAAACTTACTGAATAAAAGGTCTCAGCTCATCACAGTTAAATAGAACATAGTTGTGTGCTTGTTTGAACTCTATTTTCGACAAATATCTTCCTCTTACGGCATTTTTAGGTGTGGGTCGTCCAGTGTTGGAGAATATTGACAAGTTCCCACTGGAAGGCACTTCACCGCCATCATCATGCCGTGGAACGCGATTGATTCTCGTTCTCAGATGAGGTTCGAAATAGTACGAGATAAATGTTGAGATCTCCTCAACAATATAGGCCTCACATATCGAAGCCTCAACATGCGCCTTGTTCTTAACCTTTTTCTTGAGATTAAACAAGTACCTGCATTGAAATATTAATCAAGTATTTTCAATTAAGAAAAACATATAAAATACTTTTATATATGAATTACATTGCAACTGTAATATCTATATTGGACCGGTCCTCCAGCTTTTGCCTCGAACGGTAGATGTATAGGGAGATGCTCCATTGAGTCAAAAAATGATGGAGGGAATATCATCTCAAGTTTGCATAGTGTCTCGACGATATTCGTTTGAAGCCTCTCAATGTGATCAACATTCAACTTGCTGGAGCATATATCTCTGAAGAAATGACTGATCTCCGTGAGTGCATCCCATATTTCCTTTGGCAACAAATCACGAAAAGCTAATGGGATGAGTGTTTGCATAAACACGTGGCAATCATGACTCTTCATTCCATACAATCTGCAGTCCTCTATATTAACCAGCCTTGATATGCATGTCCATTCAGAAAACGCAAACTCTTAAGCCATTTGTAGACTAGCAGTTGTGTGTTTTTCTCTAACACGAAGCTTGCTCTTGGTTTTGCGACCCGTGACTCATCATAAACCAACTCCATATTTTTTCGGTTACAGTATAAAGCTATATCCAATCTAGCCTTGATGTTGTCCTTTGTCTTCCCCTTCACATCCATGACGGTGTTGAAAATATTCTCAAGCATGTTCTTTTCGATGTGCATGACGTCAAGGTTATGGCGGAGCAGATTGGTCTTCCAATAAGGAAGCTCAAAAAAGATACTTCGCTTTACCCAATTATGGGTCAAACCAAAACCAGGAAACTTTTGCTTTCCTGATTGAAGGCCAAACACAATGTCACCGTACTCTGAGACAACATCATGCAATTCTTCACCAGAAAGACGCGGGGATGCAACATCTTTTTCAACTCTGCCAACAAAGAAATCTTTTCTGTTCTTTCTGTACCTGTGATGAAGTGGCAAGAAGCGACGGTGACAGTCAAAAAAAGAAGCTTTACCTCCATTTGCTAGCGTGAATGCCTTGTTGTTTTCCATGCAGTATGGACATGCGAGTTTCCCATGCGTGCTCCAACCAGAAAGCATTCCATAAGCTGGAAAATCATTGATAGTCCACATCAATGCCGCCCTCATAAGGAAATTTTGTTTCCTCGATATATCATAAGTCAGAGCTCCGGAGGACCACAATTGCGCCAACTCATCAATCAACGGTCGAAGACAAACATCTATATTCCACCCCGGGTTTCTTGGACCGGGTATGACAATAGATAAAAACATGAACTCCGGCCTCATACACATTCCCGGTGGCAAGTTATAAATTGTGAGTATGACCAGCCAACAAGAATAAGGAGCTGCAAATGACCCAAATGGGTTGAATCCGTCTGTACACAAGCCAAGACGCACATTCCTTGATTCAGCTGAAAAGTGAGGATGAACACTGTTAAAGCGTTTCCACGCTTCGCCATCAGAAGGATGAACCATCACTCCATCAACCGCATGGTGTGCTTGGTGCCATGTCATGTGCTCAACAGTCCTTGGTGACTTGAATAACCTCTGCAGTCTAGGTGTGATCGGGAAGTATCTAAGTTTTTTATATGCCACTAGAGTCTTTCCCCTGCCAGTTCTAGGTTTGTAACGGGAATGCCCGCATGTCATGCACTCGGTCATCTCAGCATTTTCAAGGTAGTATAACATGCAGAAGTTAGGGCACATGTTAATTTTCTGGTATCCTAAACCGAGGGGTTTCATCATGGACTTCACAGCATAGAAGTTCTCTTTCAGCCTGTTCCCTTCAGGTAAAATGCTTCTTGCCCATTCAATAATCTTGTCATACCCGACCTCACTCAACCCGTGATCTGACTTGATGGTGAACACCTGTGCTACGGCCGATAATTTACTGTGGTTCGTGCAGCCATCCCATAATGGTTCGTCAGAATCTTTCAACAAATCAAAAAACCTAGCTGCATCTACATTAGGTTCTTCTTCTACGATTGGACATTGACTGCCATTACCTTGATTCATTCTCATTGCATCCATAACCATATTTCTGTAAGGATTAGTGTTGTCATTTGCCGCTTCATGCACGTTCCTAGCACTAGAAGTAGACCTAACCACCGTTTCTTCCATTCTCCTCTCACTCTCGCTAACAAATACTTCTCCATGTGCATACCAACACTGGTAATTCTCCATAAACCCTTTGTGTAGAAGATGCATCATTACAACATCTGGATGTAGATACTTTTTATTTTCACACTTCCTGCATGGACACCTAATACCGCCTCCAGTAAAATTTCTGGGAATAGATGTTACGAAATTAATAAAACCCTGAACCCCATTACAATAATCCATCCTCCGCAATCCTTGGGGTGAATCTCGATACATCCATGAACGATCATCCATGACTTATATCGAACCTCTATAAAATTATGATGACATCATGTATTAATTAACTAAGTTAGGTAAATAAACTTGTACAAATATTACTTTAACTCGAGATTATCCAACAAACCAATCACAACTTCTCATAAATATTAAATATTCATTATCATTTATCAACATCCATACGAATTAAAAAATATAAATTTACAGAAATTACCACTCCGCAATACCATTGATAAAACTTTAAACGGGCCCATTAAGCAAGCTATTAATTATTTCAAAATAGCACATTTAATTCGGTAATTCCATAAAGAAATAACAATTTACAAACAAATACAATCTTACAAAATCTAAAACAAACCATAACAGGTACAAAATTATACATTCATATACTACAAGTTTGTTTGAGAAATAACAATAAAACATGTACATCTACTAACAAAATACATATACTAAAAAAACAATAAAATTGACATTTAATTAAATGTTAAAATTTAAAAAGATATAATTACTTATAAAAATTGATAAAATCCATCGGTAAATCAGAACACGCGCGGATGATGTGACCACAAAACTTCAAGAAATATAACTTGTTGTGCTGATATGAGGAAGATTTTTTTTTTTGGGGGGGAGGGGGGGCTGGTTGTTTGCAGATGAGGAGAGTTGGGATGAGGAAGAAGAAGGAGAAATAGGGGATGAGAGGGTCGGCAGAGCTGTCATATATTAACTTTTTCCGATGGTTTTACCGACGGACACTCTGTCGGTTATTACGCCGATAATTCTGACGGAAACATAGACATGTCACCGTACGGATCTGCCATTTCAAATCCCTCGATGAGTCCGTCGGCAATTTAAACGGCGAACCGGTCACATCACTTTACGGGCACTGTACGGGCAGTCGTTTTGAATCCGTCGGAAAAAAAAAACCGCCAAAACCTCCACGTCAGCGACCCGCCTTTTTTTAAATTCGGAAACTTTTCCGTCCGTAATTCAGTCGGTAAATACCGACGGAAATTTTCGGTCTGTATTTACCAACTGAATTACAGACGGAAAAGTTTTCGTCGGTGTTTACCGACTGAATTACGGACGGAAAGTGGCCGTCGGTAATTTCGACCTCAAAATACCGACAGAAAATATTCCGTCGGTAAATCCGTTGGTATTTAGCAAATTTCTGGTAGTGATATCTCTCATCTCGATAAAAACATCATATTTGAGTGGCTTTGTGAAGATATCCGCAAATTGATCTTGTGTCTTCACATACTTGACTTCAATTTCCTTGTTTGCAATGCAATCTCATAGATAATAAAATCTTGTGTCAACATGCTTACTTCTATCATGAAATACTAGATTCTTTGCTAATGTAATGGCTGATGAGGTGTCCACATAAATTTCAGTAGGCATCTCTTGTGGCATTCACAATTTCTTCAATAATCTCCTTAGCCATATACAATGACAAACACATGATGTAGTAGAGCTATATATTCAGCTTCACATGTTGACAAAAAGACTATTGATTGCTTTTTTGAACTCCATGTGGATGTTGTGTCTCCCATATAGAAAACAAAACTCGTAGTGCTCTTTCTATTATGCATATCTCCAGCCCAATCATTATCACTATAACCCACAAATTCAAAACTATTAGAATAACCGTAGAACAAGCTAAAATCAACAATACCTTTGATATACCAAAGAATTTGCTTCAATACTTTGAAGTGTGTCATAGTTGGTGTCTCCATAAATCTACTCACAAGTCCTACTCCAAAAAGAATATTTGAACGAGTGCATGCCAAATATCTCAAACTCCTAACTAAGCTCTTAAATGTTATGAAGTTTATCTTCTCTCCTTCATCATTCTTTGACATCTTTACTCCACACTCAATCAGAGTATTTACTTTTGCACAATCCTCCATATTAAACTTCTTGAGAACATCCCTTGCAAACTTCTCTTGATTCATAAAGATTTCATCTTCTTCTTTTTTTATCTCAATCCCTAAGTAGTAAGACATGATACTAATATTTTTCATCTCAAACGCTTTGATTATTGCTTTCTTAAAGTCTTCAAACATCTTTGGATTATTTCCTGTAAAGATCAAGTCATCCACATACAAACATATAATAAGAGTATCACCACTCTCTTTGATCTTTACATAGATAGTATATTCATAAGGGCATTTAACAAATTCATTCTTTAAGAAACAACCATCAATGTGACTACACCACGCTCTTGGGCTTGCTTCAATCCATACAAGGCTTTGTTCACCTATAATACCTTGTCTTTATGTCCCTTCACTTCATATCTCAACATTGCTCAATGTAGACCTTCTCTTCAAACAAACGGTTAAAAAAAAGCTGATTTGACATCCATTTATAGATTCTCTATCTATGTTTGGCAACAGTGGCAATTATTAATCGAATGGTCTCCAATCTAGCAATAGGAGCAAAATCCTCATCATAATCAATCCCAAGCTTTTAACTATAGCCTTTTACCACTAACCTTGCCTTATATCTCTTTATCTCTCCTTTGGAATTCTTGTTTTCTTTGTAGATCCACTTGGAACCTAATGGCTTCTTTCCTCTTAGTCTAGGAACCAACTTCGATGTGTCATTTTTCTTAATTGATGCAATCTCCTCATTCATAACAATTTTCCACTTTTTATTCTTTATATTTTCTTGAAACACTATAGGATCACATGTAGCAAGTTGACAATATAGTGTTACATCATCATCAATAGAATTAGGTACCTCATACAAGTTATCAATGCTCCTTATCTTTCTTGGTGGACTAGGTAGGCTACCACTACTAGAACTTCCACTAAAAGAAGAAGATAAATGTGAATTTGAGTTCATTGGTGATTGTGGAGGTGTAACTATAGGTTCTAGATGATCTTTATATATCTTCTACTCTTCATCAAGAATTGGTAGAAATTCATATTTTCTACCATCATCTACCTTTCAATTCAATGCTCCTTCTTTATTAAATTCAACATCTCTATTAATCACTATATTTCCTTCATTAGGAATATAAAGCTTGTATCATTTAGACTTTTGATCATAGCCCACAAAATCTTTTTCCTCTTGCCATCTAACTTGATCCTTACTTGATCATCTACATGCATATAACCAATGCTTCCAAATACTTTCAAGTGGGTAGCACATGGCTTTCTTCCATTTCATGTCTTTTATAGAGTCATGCCATTCAAATCTTTAGTTAGAAACCTATTTGACAACTAGATAGCACAATCTAAAGCTTCAGCCTAAAAATCTTTTGGCATCTTCTTAGTTCTGAGCATGTTTCTCGCCATATTAAAGATGCTTTTATTCTCTCTCCACCACACCATTTTGTTGTGGTGATCTAGGCACTATTAAGAGTCTTTTCATATCATCATCTTCACAAAACTCATTAAAATCATTAGAAAACAAATTCGTTGCCCACTAATAATCATTCACACAACTAACTTGGAAGTATAATGGATGGTAGTTCCTTCAACATCTCCTTTTATGCCATCATCTTCAAGTTATCATACTTTACATGCCTAAGTCTCATATGTTAAAGCTAAGTTTCATCTTTCACACAAGCCTTTAAGCATTTAGGCACATCTGTCTCTATGTTTAACAAAAACATTTTGTTCTTTGTCATGGTTACATTTGCAATCATAGCTCCATGAATATAGTTGAGAATAATTGGGAGGCTTAACCTAATGGTTAGCCAACCCTTTCTATATATATATATATATATATATATATATATATATATATATATATATATATGTAGGGCAATATACAATAGTAATGGTGAAGGTTACCACACAAGAGTATGTCTACAATATTTTCTATATACAATATTTCCTATATAAGTACGTTCTATAATATGCCCTCTCAAGCTGAGGATGGAGGATCAACCCGAAGCTTGAAATGAAAAGCAGTAAACGAAGAAGTAGGAAGTGGCTTAGTCAAGACATCAGCAAGTTGATCCCGGGAGGAAATAAAACGAATTTGAATCTCCTTCTTTGGAACTCTATCTGGGACAAAATGATAATCGACTTCAACATGTTTTGTGCGAGCATGAAAAACAAGATTCGCAGACAAATAAGTGGCACCAAGGTTGTCACACCAGATAATAGAAGCAGAAGTAGACGGAATCTGGAGATCTGTTAATAAATACTGAAGCCAGATAACCTCAGCAGTGCCATCAGCTAAGGTTTTGTACTCAGCTTCAGTAGAAGAGTGAGCAATTGTGCTTTGCTTACTGGATTTCCACGAAATCAGCGTCTGACCAAAAAACACAAGGTAACCACCCGTAGATTTTCTGTCCTCAACACTGCCTGCCCAATCTGCATCTGTAAAACCATGTAAGGCAAAAGAAGAACTACAAGTAATATGTAAGCCACGTGATGTCGTACCCCGAAGATAACGCAAGATGCGTTTCACGGCAGCCCAATGAGAATCTGTAGGAGCATGCATAAACTGACAGACTCTGTTAACAGCAAAGCAAATATCTGGGCGTGTAAAAGTGAGATACTGAAGAGCACCCATAATTTGATGAAAACGGGTAGCATCAGAAAACAATGGATCTGGCAGAATGGTAGCTTTGGATGTAGAGATAGGGGTATCAACAGGTTTGCATGATAACATACCAACCCGAGTGAGGATGTCAAGTATATATTTATGCTGGCGAAGCATAAGACCCATACTAGTAGATTGAAACTCAATGCCTAAAAAATAATGAACAGAACCCAAGTCGTGAAGCTTAAATTCTAAGCTCAGTAGCTGAATGAGGCGTTGAAGCAGAAGAGCGTTACTACCCGTAAGCAGAATATCATCAACATAGACCAGAAGATAACAAATATCAGTACCAACAGAGAAGATAAATAATGAAGTATCCACCTTAGAGGCACGAAAACTAATAGATAACAAGAAATCATTCAGACGAGTGTACCAAACCCACAGAGCCTGTTTTAAACCATATAGAGATTTATACAATCGGCACACATGAGAGGGGAGAGCAGAATCAACAAAACCTGGAGGTTGTTTCATGTAGACCTCCTCGTCAAGAACACCATTAAGGAAGGCATTATGGATGTCAAGCTGATGAATTTTCCAACCACACGAAACTGCAATAGAGAAGACTAATCTGACGGTCGCCTGTTTGATGACTGGACTAAAGGTTTCAGAGTAATCAATACCTTCTTGCTGAGTGAAACCTCTAGCAACCAGACACGTCTTATACCTCTCGATGCTTCCATCAGATATGCGTTTAATCTTATATACCCACCGACTACCAACAACATTCATAGAGGGGTGAAACGACACTAAGGTCCAAGTTCTATTTACATGTAAGGCCTGAATTTCCTCACGCATAGCACTATGCCACGCCTCATATCTGTTAGCATCATTAAAAACAAGTGGCTCATAAGAGGGACGAGAAACTACCCGGCCGAAAGAGACAGCAGAGGCTAAGATAGTGGCTGTGGACAACGCTGTCTTGGGCTGCCTTGGACGAAGAACCATGGGATGTTGACGAGCACCTGGGCATGGAGAAGTGTGACCTGTACTTGGAAGATGCTGAATAGGATATGAGGAGAGGTTTACATAGAGCTGCAAACCAGCTGGAAAAGCAGTGGAGGGACTGGTCTGCACTGCAGACACTGGTGAGACTGCTGCAAAACTGGGATGATCTGCTGCAAAACTGGGATGATCTGCTGCAGAACCGGGCTGCTCTGTTGAAACAGACCTGAGAACATGCACATCCGGTGATGGAGAGCCTATACCTACATAATGATCATTGGAAAGACAAGCATATGGTGACAGTATGGTAGTGTGGGATGGTGATGAAGGGGTGGCAGAATCAATGGGCAAAAGGGTAGTCTGGTGGGGTGCAGCAGAGGGCAGAATTCGGTTGTGGTTGGGGCCGGTTTGGTAAGTAGTAGGCTGAAAGGATGGAGGAGGGTGCAAGGATGGAAGATAGGTAGGTGGGGTGGGAGGTACCGGTGAGGATGTTACCTGTTCAGACTTCGCAAAAGGAAAGAAATTTTCATGAAAACAAACATGACGAGAGACATAAATACGATCAGACTCTAAGTCAAGACAACGATAACCAAGATTGGAAGGAGCTATAACCTAAAAACACACAAGGAAAAGACCGAAAATCTAATTTATGAGCATGATATGGACGCAAAAGGGAAAACAAAGACACCCAAAAGTACGTAGGAAGTTATAATCAGGAGTGCGTCGAAACAGACACTCAAACAAAGATGTATTTTGGAGAACAAGAGTAGGCATGCGATTAATAAGGTAGACCGATGATTCAAAAGCATAGTTCCAAAATCGCAATGAGGCACTACACTGGCTTAAAAGGGTTAGGCCAGTTTCGACAATATGTCGATGACGACATTCAACAGTGCCATTTTATTCATGAGTATGAGGACAAATTAACCAATGATGACTACCAATGGTCTGAAAAAATTTATTTAATTTACGATATTCACTGCCCCAATAAGTTTGAACATATTTAATTTTAAGAGAAAACTGACACTCAACAAGTGTTTGAAAATGTTGAAAAGTGGAAAAAACATCAGATTTCACAACAAGCGGATAATACCATATATGTTTGGTATGCGCATCGACAAAAATAACAAAATAGCGAAAGCCATAAGAAGAAAACATAGGGGCAGGACCCCAAACATCACTAAAAATTAATTCAAGTGGGGCAGAAATTTTGTGACCTGTAGGTCGTAATGACAAACGGGACAACTTTCGTAAAGGACAAGCTTGACACTGAGTAAGAGAACGTCTAGAAGTACATACGATTTTATTGTCGGAAACTAACAAATTGAAAATACGAGGGGTTGGATGACCCAAACGACGATGCCACAGGGCGGCAGTCGCGGAGATGCAAAGAGACCACAAAGCTTGAGGAACTGACGTGGCAGAAGACTCGGAGAGGACATAAAGGCCATCATGACTCTGACCGGAAAGGAGAATTTCCTTAGTGACGAGATCTTTCACATAAAACATTGAAGCATAAAATTCAAAATAAACATAATTATCACGATAGAATTTTTGAACAGATAACAACAGTTTGGTAATGTGAGGCACATGGAGAACATTAGATAATGTAAACATACGTTTTGGGGAATGTAATTTAGTATGCCCAATATGGGATATGTCAAGGCCCTTACCGTCACCAACATGCAAATAATCATTACCAAGATAGGGTGCAAAATCGGTCAGAGTTCCAAGATCAGGTGTGACGTGTTGATTTGCGCTGGTGTCGGGGAACCAAGTCGCAGCAGAGATATTCCCAATAGCAAGATGAGTAGAAGGCTGTAGAGAGCTGCTACAAAACTGGAAACAATGGGGAGCTGTGTGCCCAAAACTGGAGCACAATTGGCAACATACATGCTGCTGTCTAGACCACTGCCCAGCACTGGAATTGCGTCTGGTTTGCTGCCAGTGGTTTGGCCGCCAATCTGCAGCAGATTGGCCCCTGTTTTGGGGAGTGGAATGGTTGCTGTGGGGACGTCAATTACCTCTAGACTGACCCCTGTTGCGGCTGAAGTTGGGGCTATGATGAGACATAGCATGGTGTGCAGAAAACTGTGGTGTTGGCAGCAGAGGTGGCTACTACGGTAGAGAAGAAGAAGACAGCAGAGAAGAAGCGGCAGCCATGGAATGGAAAGAGTTCTTGTGCAGAAATTCATGGGTAAGAAGGTGGCTATGAAAATCAGCATAGGATAACAATTTTACCTTGGTTATGAGACTCGTTACCAAGTCTTTGAACTCACCACAAAGGCCACGAAACACATAAAGATTGAAATCTTCAAGAGACATGGGGCAACCAGCAGCAGCCAATTCGTCAAATAACGATTTGGCTTGCTGCATGTATAGACTAACTGATGAGTCACCTTGCCGAAGGTCTTGAAAGGAGCCATGGAGTTGCATGATGCGAGAATTAGACAGAGAGGCAAGCGCTTTCTCAAGAGTGCGCCAAACACAATGCGAAGTAGAACAATCTACCACGAGATGCAACACATCCACGGAGAGAGAGGAGAGCAAAGCACTCAAAATAAGTTGATCTTGTTGCTTCCAACGAAGAAAAGAAGGGCTGATGATGGAGGAAGAACCAACAGAGCTGTCAAAAATATGAGATGGAGGACACGGCACTAAGTCGTCAACAAAGTGAAAAACACCTTGACCAAGGAGATATAGCTTCATCTGCATTCACCAATAGAGATAATTTGTGTTCGTAAGTTTTAGCGAAATAACTTGGTGAGTGTTCGCTAAAGGAACAATAGTTGTAGCGTGGGTTCCCATGAGAGGTAAAGGAATGGCAGGGACTTGGGAGGAAGAATCAGAGACAAGCTCTGCAGGTGGGGGCTGCTATTGGGAAGAAAGGGCACTAGCGGCAACAGCTTGGGAAGGGCTGGCCGGCTGTGCTGCACCACCTGTGGAGAGGGAGAAGTCGGCGGCAACAGTAGAATCCATGTAGAGAAAGTAAAGAGAGGGACGACTACAAAGGGAGGAAGGGAGAAAAGAGTTCTGATGGCAGAAGACTCTGATACCAAGTTGAGAATAATTAAGAGGCTTAACCTAATGGTTAGTCAACCCTTTCTATATATATATATATATATATATATATATATATATATATATATAGGGCAATATACAACAAAAATGGTGGAGGTTACCACACAAGAGTATGTCTACAATATTTCCTATATAAGTACATTCTATAATAAATATCAAGTAATGTAAATGTACGATCTTTCATCTTAATCTTATAACTCTCCTTTAATAATTTTCCTAAACTTAATATATTGCTTTTTACAGTAAAGATATAATAGACATCATTAATAAATTGATGACTTCCATTTTTTTAATTTTATGAGAATTGTACCTTTTTTATGGAAACCTTTGAATGATCTGCAAAGATGACATTACCTTTAATTGATTTATCAAGCTCCATAAACTTGTCTCTATCTCCACACATGTGATTACTAGCACCATTATCTAGATAACACATGTTCTCTTTAGCTTGCATTCATTCATCATGGACTAATAATACAATGGCTTCTTTCTCCACTTCTATAACAAGATTGGCATTCTCCTCAACTTTTCTAGTTGGATTCCAACAATCCCTGACATAATGACCTACCTTTTGAACAATTATAGCATTTAACCTTTGTTTCGTCAAACTTGGATTTTGGATTGCCATTGTCTGTGTAAACGGTCAACTAGTTTGCTTCATATGGTCGACCAATTGACCTGTTAAGGTTGTTATGACCATCTCTTCCAAATCTGTATTTTCCTCATCTTCTTCTGCATTGTCCACGTCCTCTACCCTCTTGGGTATATCCAGGGTCATCTTTCTTTGAAAAAAGTGATTATGCATCCATATCTTATTGAATTTCGTTGTCTCTTTTCTCATAAGCTTGTAATTTTTGCATGAAACCTTGAATTGTAAGAAAATCCATATTTTGTGACTCCTCTATTGCAACTACAACATAATGGAACTTATTTTTTAGTGAGCATAGAATCTTCTTTACCACACGTGTTTCTTCCATCTTCTCCCCATATCTCTTCATTTGATTGTATATAGCCAATACTCTAGTAAAGTAATTCTGAAATATTCTCTAATCCTTTCTTCGGCCTACATCAATTTGAAGTTAATTAAAGAGGAAAACACTAGTTATCCAAATCACAAAATAAACAAACATTTTCTAGTTTTTCTGTGTACGAGGACAAGCTTTAGTCATCTAACATTTGTTCCTATAATGTTGAGACAGAATGTCAGGACAAGTTCACATAATGTTCAGAAAAGGATTTCATCAAATTCAAATATTTAAAGCTAGGGCCTCAAAAACGTTTCTTGGAGAAAAAAATTAACTAGCAGAGTCAAATGGAATGGAATTGTGTTGATATCCTCAATTTGAAGTCCATATGCCAGATGTCTCTACAATAAGTAGCACAGAACCTGAAACTAGTAGCTGAGATCCTTAATCCAAAGGTAACGAGAAAAAATATTGGTATTGTAACTTTTGGTGGAATTGGAAACATAAAGAGTTTCACTCCTAACATATATCGTGTACTGATTTTCACAACTTTCTAGATTGGCCACCATGAAGTCAAGCCCCACTTACTGCCAATACCCACCACTGGCCATATTAATATATTGTTGTCCGACAATGCTCATGTTATTCAAGAAAGGATCACGAATAATATTGTTGAAAGTAAACTAGATTTCATTTTTGAAAAATAAAAAAATTGGTCTAACGGTTAAAACTAGTCGATCAGTTGGACTAAGTTAAATCGATCGATGGTTCAGAAATAATCGACCGATTCGGTCGCCATAATACAATTCATGTTCAGATTAAGATTTTTTTTATATTTGTTTAATTCCTTAATTATTTATGACTTTATGCTTATAAAAAGGCTTGTAATTCAACATTATTAAGAACCATAAAAGAGAGAGAATATCTAAGAGAGTTTAGAGAGAAATACTTAATAAAAGTATATCTTCCTCTCAATCTTATTCTTGTTCTTGAGTTTTTAACTTTGTATTATTGCTTTTGATCTTCTACCACACCTATCATTTTTCTAACAAGTGATATCAGAACTTACGTTTGATTATTAACATGGTCAATCCAAACTTCTCACTTGATGTCCTAGGTTAACAAAGTACAACTATGAAACTTTGTGTATTTGAGTAAAAGCTTGACTAGGTTCCTAAGATATATGGGAAATAGTTGAAAAAGGCTTTGAAGAGCCTATAGATGGAGCAACATTGACTTCAGCCCAAAAGGAGGCCGTGTAAAAGGCATGAATGAAGGATCATTAAGCACTAACAATCATCCACTAATTTCTAGATGATGTCACTTTTAAGAAAGTGTCTAATGTAACCACCGCCAAGCAAGCATGAGAAGTTTTGCAAGAATCAAACCAAAGAGCTGACAATATGAGAAAGATACGTCTATAAAAGCTACGTTGTGACTTTGAAAAGTTACATATGCTTGAATCGAAGAATATTTCAGAATATTTTGGAAGAGTATTGGCCATATACAATCATATGAAGAGATACGAGGAGAATATGGAAGAGACATATTGCAAAAAAAGTTTCATTATATGGTGGTCGTGATAGAGGAGTCGTAAAATATGAATGTTCTTTCAATCCAAGGTCTCATGGGAAAACTATAAGCCCCTGAGGCAAGAGTCAATAAGATTCAAGAGGATGTGGGTGCACAAGCACTTTTTTCAAAGTAAGATGGTTTTCGATACTCTTAAGGAGGTAGATGACATGGACAAAGCAGAAAAAAAAGAGTAAAAGGTAGATTTGGAAGAGGAGATTGTGGCAGCTTCAACAGGTCAACTGATCAACCGCATGAAACAAATCGGTCAATCGGTTACACTGACAGTGACAATCCAAAATTCAGGTTTGACAAATCAAAAGTTAAATGCTATCATTGTCGAAAAGTAGGTCACTATGCTAGGGATTGCTGGAGTCCAACCAAGAAGATTGAGGAGAATGAAAATCTAGTGATACAAAAGGAGAAAGAAGCCACCCTATTACTAATGCATGATAAAAGAATGCAAGACAAAATAAACATGTGGTATCTAGACAATGGAGCCAACAACCACTTGTGTGGAGACAAAGATAAGTTCATTGAGTTTGATAAAGCAATTAGAGGTAATGTCACCTTTACAAATAATTTTAAAAATTGTCATCAAAGGAAAATGTATGATTTTGATTAAATTGAAATATGGAAATCATCAATTTATTAGTGATGTCTATTATATATACCAATGGTAAAAAACAACATATTGATCTTAGGACAATTATTGAAGGAGTATGAGATTAAAATGAAAGACCATACTGTGACATTACTTGACACTAAAAGAGCTATAATTATGAAGATATCCATGACAAAGAATAGAATGTTCTTGCTAAACATATAGACAGATATGCCTAAATGCCTAAATGCATGTGTACAAGATGAGACTTGGGCATGTAAACTTTGATAGCTTGAAAATAATGGTACAAAAGGAGATGTTGAAGGGTCTACCATCCATTATACATCCAAATCAGTTGTGTAAAGGATGTTTAGTGGGCAAGCAATTTCACAAGAGCTTTCTAAAGGAGTCTACATCAAGAGCAAGTCAACCCCTACAAGAAATACATGTCAATGTTTATGGTCCTATCAAACCATATTTGTTTGGTAAAAATTTGTATTTTCTACTTTTTATTAATGATTACAATAGAAAAACTTAGGTACACTTCTTAAAAGAAAAGTCTAATGTGTTTAGTTGTTTTAAGAAGTTTAAGGCTTTAGTTGAAAAAGAAAGTGGTTATTCAATAAAATAACTTAAGACGGATAGGGGGTGAGTTTTATTCTAATGATTTTAATGAGTTTTATGAAGATCATGTTATAAAGAGACTCTTAACAATGCCTTGATCCCCACGAGAAAATGACAAGGTGGAGAAACAGAATAAAAGCATCCTCAACATAGCAAGAAGAATGCTCATAACCAAGAAGATGCTTAAAGACTTTTGGGGCGAAGTTGTAGATTGTGTTATCTACTTGTCAAATAGGTATCCTACTAAAGGCTTGAATGACATGACTACACAAGAAGTATGGAGTGGAAGAAAGCCAAGTCTTTCTCACTTGAAAGTTTTTAGGAGCATTGGCTATGTGCATATAGATAATCAAGAAAGGACAAAGCTAGATGATAAGAGTAAAAAGATAATTTTTATGGGATATGATCAAAAGTCTAAAGGATACAAGTTGTACAACCCTAATAAAAAAAGATAGTGATTAATAGAGATATTGAGTAAAATGAAGATGGAGCATAAGATTGAAAGGTAGATGACAGTGAGAAATATGATATCCTACCATTTCTTGATGAAGAGGATGAGAGATATGAATATCATTAAGAACCTATAGTTATACCTCCACAAACACCAATGAGCTCAAGTTCACCTTTTTCTTCTTTTAATGGAAGCTTAAATAATAACACTCCACCAAGTCCGCCAAGAAAGATGAGGAGCCTTGATGATTTATATGAGGTAACTAATCATATTGATAATGATGTGACACTATATTGTTGCCTTGCTACATGTGATCCTATAGTGTTTGAAGAAGTAATAAAGAATGCAAAATGAAGAATTATTATGGATGAGGATATTGTACCAATTGAGAAGAATAACACAAAGATTGGTTCCTATACCAAATGGAAAGAAGTCAACAAGTGTCAAATGGATCTTTATGGAAAAGAAAAATACCAAAAAGGAAGGTTAAGAGATACAATGCAAGGTTAGTGATCAAAGACTATAGTCAAAAGCTTGGGATTGACTATGATAAGAATTTTTTCTCTCGTTGCTAGATTGGAGACCATTTGATTAATAATTATCATTGTTGCCCAATATAGATGGAGAATCTATCAAATGAATGTCAAATCTGTCTTTCATAATAATGGTTTTCTTGAAGAGAATTTCTACATTGAGCAACCTATGGGATATGAAGTGAAGGGACATGAAGATAAGGTATTAAAGTTGAACAAAGCCTTGAATGGATTGAAGCAAGCCCCAAGGGCTTTGTATAATCACTTTAATGACTTTTTCTTAAAGAATGGATTTGTTAAATGGCCCATGAATATGTTATTTATGTAAAGATAAAAGAGAGTGGTGATACTCTTATTGTATGTTTACATGTGGATAACTTAATTTTTACAGGAAATAATCCAAAGATGTTTGGAGACTTAAAGAAAGCAATTATCAAGGAATTTGAGATAACGAATATTGTTCTCATGTCCTACTACTTAAGGATTGAGATAAAGTAAAGAAGATGATATCTTTATGAATCAATTTTTTTTTGCAAGGGATGTTCTTAAAAAGTTCAAGATGGAGAATTGTGTAAAAGTAAATACTCCGGTTGAGTATGGAGTAAAGATGTCATAGAATGATGAAGGGGAGAAGATATACTCTACAACATTTAAGAGCTTAGTTGGGAGTTTGAGATATTTGTCATGTACTCGTTTAGATATTATTTTTTTGGAGTAGGACTTATGAGTAGATTTATGGAGACACCAACTATGACACACTTCAAAGCATTAAACTGAATTCTTTGATATATCAAAGGAATTATTGATTTTGGCTTGTTCTATGGTTATTCTAATAGCTTTGAACTTGTGGGTTATAGGGATAGCGATTGGACTGGAGATATAGATGATAGAAAGAACACTACAAGTTTTGTTTTCTTCATAGGGGACACATCATTCATACGGAGTTCAAATAAGCAATCCATAGTCACTTTGTCATTATATGAAACTGAATATGTAGCAACTACATCATATGTTGCTAGAAGAGAATACCACAAGAGATTATTGAAGGAATTGTGAATGTCATAAGTGAAGCCTACTGAAATTTATATGCACTCATCAGTCATTGCATTAGCAAAGAATCCATTATTTCATGATAGAAGTAAGTATATTAATACAAGATTTCATTACCTATGAGATTGCATTGCAAATACAGAAGTTGAAGTCAAGCATGAGAAGACATAAGATTATGTCACGAATATTTTCACAAAGCCACTCAAATATGATGTTTTTATCAAGATGAGAGACATGTAGGGAGTTATGGAGAAATCAAGTTTAAGGGGGGATGTTGAAAGTAAATTAGATTTTGGTTATGAAAAGTAGAGGAACCGATCTACTGGTTGAGAATCGGTCGACTGACTAGAATAAGTTGAATCAGTCAATCAGTTCAGTCGGAATAATACAATTCATGTTCATATAAGAATTTTCTTGTAATAGTTTAATTATTTGATTGTCTAGAACCTTATACCTATAAAAGGCTTGTAATTCAACATTACAAAGAAGCATAAAAGAGAGAGAATATTTAAGAGAGCTTAAAGAAAAATACTTAATAGAAATATATTTTCCTCTCAATTTTTTTTATTCTTGAATTTTTAACTTTGTATTATTATTTTTGATATTCTACTATGCTCATCCTTTTTCCAACAAGGATCCAGTACCAATGATGAAAAATGTTTTCCAGTTCTCTTTTTTATCCGCTGCATTAAGGTAGCCTTGAGCTGACTAATTATATTGAGATGTTACCGTTACAGACCTGCGGTACATGCCTAGGTAAGTAACAGACATCATAGTTCATATGGGTGTTAACTAATATTTATGTAGTCTTATTTATTAAGGGTAGAATAGTACTTTCAGTTCAACCTATATATACTTTAGTTGTATTTAGGTTAACATTAAGGCATTTCATAATATACAGATTATTCAGAATTCTAGCCTCCTTTTTGTGTTCGATCTTAATTACTTTAACATGGTATCAGAGCTGATTTTATGAAACGAGGCTTAATCCCAAATACAGCTTCGCAGAGCCCCGACAATTTTTTTTTAGAGTGATATTTTGTCTTCTGCTTCTGCAAAATTAGGTATTTCGACAGTTTCTGCAATTATTTTGGTATTTCGTCTTCCCTTCAGCTTCTGCAATTTGGTATTTGCATTCAGTTTTTGCAAATTTGTTATGTGTTTTGGAGTAATCGTATAATTTCAAGAAGGGATTTATTTAGTTTCTGCAATTTAGTATTTTTTTTTCCGCTGCTTTTGCATTCTAGTTATCTGTGATTGTTGATTATGGCTACTGAAAGAGATGATTCGCTTCAGTCTGTGAGTGTGAGGTTAGTTGGAAAGAACTATTCGTATTGGAGTTATGTAATGAGAAATTTCCTTAAGGGAAAGAAGATGTGGGGGTATGTTAGTGGGACTTATATAATACCTAAGAATATTGAGGAGGGGGATGTTGTTTTGATAGATACATGGGAAGCAAATAATGCAAAGATCATTACTTGGATCAACAATTCTGTTGAGCATTCGATAGGTATGCAGTTGGCGAAGTATGAGACAGCAAAAGAGGTTTGGGATCATCTGCAAAGGTTATTCACACAATCAAACTTTGCAAAACAGTATCAATTAGAGAATGACATACGAGCTCTTCATCAGAAGAATATGAGTATCCAAGAGTTTTATTCTGCTATGACAGATCTTTAGGATCAATTGGCTCTTACAGAATCAGCAGAATTAAAGGCATGTGGTGCCTATATTGAGCGTAGAGAGCAGCAACGACTGGTACAGTTTTTAACAGCACTTTGCAGTGATTTCGAAGGACTTAGAGGTTCAATTCTGCATTGTTCTCCACTGCCTTCTGTTGACTCTGTTGTTAGTGAGTTATTGGCTGAAGAAATACGCCTTCAGTCTTATTCTGAAAAGGGAATTCTTTCTGCTTCAAATCCTTCAGTATTAGCAGTGCCTTCTAAGCCATTCTCTAATCATCAGAATAAGCCTTACACAAGGGTTGGTTTTGATGAGTGCAGTTTCTGTAAGCAGAAAGGTCATTGGAAGGCTTAGTGTCCTAAGTTGAGACAGCAGAATCAAGCTTGGAAGTTTGGCAATCCGTCACAATCTAATGCTCATAGACCACCTCAGGGTTATAAACCACAACATCATAATATTGCAGCAGTAGCTTCCCCAGGCTCTATTACCGATCCTAATATTTTGGCTGAGCAATTTCCTTTTGTGGCAACAGGAGAAGGTCCCCATACATCAGAATGAATCAAATCAAATGGTGAAGAAGAAACAAAAATACTTCGATTAAAAGGTAAGGCGGAAAATTTTGCCAATTTACATCCACTACAATCAGAAATGTCACAAGTTTTCAAATTTCCTAAGGCTCCTGTGGATGCCAAAAATCTCAAACGAGAAGACAAAACATGACCTAAACGGGAATGCCATAAATAAAAACTAGAAGATGAAAGGCTCAAACGAAAGGAAGACAAATCAATGGTAGTAGTAGCAGCGGCAGCAGCAGCAACTGGTACTTTTAACTCATCCAAAATATAAAGTCCATTCTCCCTACGGCCTGTCCCAATTAGCTTCTGAGACTGCAGATCCTGTATACAACAAAACGAACCAGAAAACATGACTAAATAATCACCAGAATCACATATTTGACCAACAGACGCAAGATTCAGTTTGAGTTGTGGAATAAGATAAACATTAGGGAGAGACATATGAGGTGTGACAACAGAACCAACACCTGCTAAGGGCATATGAGTGCCATCAGCAGTTATAACAAGGATGGAGGACAAAGGGGATACAGAGGTAAAAGATGAGGAATCTGGAGACATGTGATGGGAGCACCAGAATCCAAGACCCATTCAGAATGTGACATACCTGAGGAACTATGAGGCAACTGACCTATGGAAGAAGAAGCGGACATTGCTTGTGGCTGCAAGGAGAGAAACTTCTGTTTAATGAAACATCGTTCTGAATTATTTGAGATATATGCAGCTTTTCGAGCTCTTATCAAAACTCAATATTCTGCTGTGATCAAATGCTTTAGGTGTGATTTGGGTGGGGAATACACCTCTAATAAATTTTGCCAATTGCTAGCCTTAGATGGAACCATCCACCAAACTTCATGTACAGATACTCTTGAGCAAAATGGTGTTGCTGAAAGAAAACATAGGCATATTGTCGAAACTGCTCGTTCTCTCTTATTATCTGCTTTTGTTCCTAATGAGTTTTGGGGAGAAGCTGTTCTTACTGCTGTAAGTTTGATTAATACGATTCCATCTTCTCATAATTCGGGTATATCTCCTTTTGAAAAGTTATATGGGTATGTCCCTGATTATTCATCATTTAGAGTCTTTGGTTGTACTTGTTTCGTTCTTCGTCCTCATGTAGAACGTAGTAAGCTATCCCCTAAATCCGTTATTTGTGTCTTTCTGGGTTATGGTGAAGGAAAAAAAAGGATATCGTTGTTTTGATCCAATAACTCAGAAACTTTATGTGTCCCGTCATGTTGTCTTCCTTGAGCATATACCTTTCTTTTCTATTCCATCCACTACTCATAGCCTGACTAAATCTGATCTTATTAGTATAGATCCATTTTCTGAGGATTCTGGTAATGATATCTCTCCCCATGTTCGATCAATTTGTACTCATAATCCTGCAGGTACTGGTACTTTACTCTCTAGCACATCTGAAGCTCCATTCTCATCTACAACCCCTCAAGCTTCATCTGAGATTATGGATCCACCTCTACGTCAGTCCATTCGTATTCGTAAGTCTACAAAACTACCAGATTTTACTTTTTCTTGTTATTCTTCATCATTTACTTCCTTTTTAGCCTCTATTCATTGTCATGTTGAGCCCTCTTCCTATAAAGAGGCAATTCTTGATCCGCTTTGGCAGCAAGCTATGGATGAGGAACTTTCTGCTTTGCATAAGACAGATACTTGGGATTTGGTTCCTCTACCTCCTGGTAAGAGTGTTGTTGGTTGTCGTTGGGTGTATAAGATCAAGACTAATTCTGATGGGTCTATTGAGCGATACAAAGCTAGGCTAGTTGCAAAAGGATACTCTCAACAGTATGGTATGGACTATGAGGAGACATTTGCCCCGGTTGCAAAAATGACTACTATTCATACTCTTATTGCCGTAGCTTCAATTCGTCAGTGGCATATTTCTCAGCTTGATGTTAAAAATGCCTTCTTGAATGGAGATCTTCAAGAAGAAGTTTTTATGGCACCCCCTCCTGGTATTTCACATGACTCTGGATATGTTTGTAAGCTTAAGAAAGCATTATATGGTCTCAAACAAGCACCCCGTGCTTGGTTTGAGAAATTCTCTATTGTGATCTCGTCTCTTGGCTTTGTTTCTAGCAGTCATGATTCTGCTCTTTTTATTAAGTGCACTGATGCAGGTCGTATCATTCTGTCTTTATATGTTGATGACATGATTATTACTGGTGATGACATTGGTGGTATTTCAGTTTTGAAGACAGAGTTGGCTAGACGATTTGAGATGAAGGATTTGGGTTATCTTCGATATTTCCTGGGTATTGAGGTAGCATACTCACCTAGAGGTTACCTTCTTTCCCAGTCTAAATATGTTGCAGATATTCTTGAGCGGGCTAGACTTACTGATAACAAGACTGTAGATACTCCTATTGAGGTTAACACGAGGTACTCTTCTTCTGATGGTTTACCTTTGATAGATCCTACTTTATACCGCACTATTGTTGGGAGTTTGGTATATCTCACCATTACTCGTCCAGATATTGCATATGCTGTTCATGTTGTTAGTCAGTTTGTTGCTTCTCCTACTACTGTTCACTGGGCAGTTGTTCTTCGTATTTTGCGATATCTTCGGGGTACCGTTTTTCAGAGTCTTTTACTTTCATCCACCTCTTCCTTGGAGCTGCGTGCATATTTTGATGCTGATCATGGTAGTGATCTCACAGATTGTAAGTCTATTACCGGGTTTTGTATCTTTTTAGGTGATTCTCTTATTTCTTGGAAGAGCAAGAAACAATCTATTGTTTCTCAATCATCCACCGAAGCAGAATATCGTGCCATGGCATCTACTACCAAAGAGATTGTTTGGTTACGTTGGTTACTTGCTGATATGGGAGTTTCATTTTCTCATCTTACTCCTATGTATTGTGACAACCAGAGTTCTATTCAGATTGCTCACAACTCGGTTTTTCATGAGCGGACTAAGCACATTGAGATCGATTGTCATCTTACTCGTCATCATCTCAAGCATGGAACCATTACTTTGCCTTTTGTTCCTTCTTCCTTGCAGATTGCAGATTTCTTTACCAAGGCGCACTCCATCTCTCGTTTTTGTTTTCTGGTTGGCAAAATCTCGATGCTTGTAGCTGCCGCATCGTGAGTTTGAGGGGAGATGTTAAATAATATTTATGTAGTCTTATTTATTAAGGGTAGAATAGTACTTTCAGTTCAACCTATATATACTTTAGTTGTATTTAGGTTAACATTAAGGCATTTCATAATATACAGATTATTCAGAATTCTAGCTTCCTTTTTGTGTTCGATCTTAATTACTTTAACAATGGGCACTTAATAGAGTTTAGATAAAGTTCATTATCATTTCTCTTTTCATAAGGCAACAAGGGACAATTGATGGTGTGTTTGCACTGCATATCCATAAATTTTAAAGAATTGCTTCATAAATGCTTAGGATATTATTGATTAATTCATTTTCCCCTATTCTTTTACATGGCACGGTTTGTATTTTGTATTAGTCATATATTTAAAAATATTTGATTAATTAACATATATTATAGTTTTGTAACATCCCACTCAAAAAAATTAAATTTTATAGCTTTTTCTAAAACTATTTATTTTTAAACCGCAATTTTTTTAAAAAAAACTACTATGGTTTCAAACACAAACCGAAGCTAAAATGAAGCTTGAATGAAATGCTTAATAAAAATTCATGTAGATAAGGAAACCAGAAATAAGAAAAAATCTATCTATATCAATTGACAAATCAGTTGAAGCTCTTTCTTCACCTTTCTTATCCAAAGCATCAACTTTCCAGGCTAGAGATGTCTTGTCCTGCCTTTGGTCTCCATCACCACTAGGCCTATTGACACAGGCCACATAGTAGATTTTTCAAGTCTATTTATTTATTTATTTTTAAATAGAGTTTAATTTTATTATTATAGTTTCCTGTTTCTACTCGTACTTACTTTATTGGGTGTATGTGAATAAGTATTTATGTAGATATTCATTTTGAACGTATCATTAATGATTGAAATAAAGAATTTAATTTTTTTATAAGATTAAGTTTTTTTTTTTTTTGTCGAGTCTCTATGTTGGTGATTTTTTTGTCGGAAAAATATGGTTTACGTACGACAAGTGTCGTGAGTTCACATGAAGCGGTATTCGCAACTTAGAAGAACATTTATCACCATTTACCTGCCATGTGTAATGTGGATAATGCTTAATCAGTTTAGGGGTCCCATGTCTTGAAAACTTTGAACAATAGTCGGTAGATACTACAATGTAAGAGCAGGTGATGAGATATGATTACAGAATTATAACAGAAACTGTTACTTCAGTGATTAACATCAAACCGGTTCTGTAAGACTATGTACAGATGGGAAACAGAGATACTTAGAGTTATCATACCCCTGAAATGTCAATTTCTCTATTTTGTTGTAACTAGCAGGCACAAGAACAACGGTCTGATATTGACATTGTGAGAACAGAAGTAAAATTTGCTAATTTTGGCTTGTCTGTGATGAAGCGATGCTGATACTAGAACTGATGTTTGCTTAGTTTGTTTCAATTTCTGTCAATGAATTCTTAATTTGTTCTTGCTTTGAGGAAAATATCCACAACAGCATGTCTTGAAAACTTTAAGGACAGGAATGGATCATCACAAAATAACAATCCTGTTCTGAAGAAATTTTCTTCTTTGAAACATGTTAATATAAAACCATTCTTAAGATCTTATCTAACAATTTAAGTTCTTAGTTGAGATGTAGAACACAATTCAAACAAAAATGGAAACACATTAGAAAAAAGTAAGATCATGCAATGAAAATTTGCAAGAGGACAAGAGAGTGTGAGAAAGAAAGATTTCTTTGATTAATTCTTTCAGTTTCCGAATTGAAATAAAATTTGGCAAAAAATTCAATGACATCCGGTTTCCTGATACTTTGAAAAATGTTTGTCTCCTGAAGGAAGAAAAAATGTATCGAAACATGACACTGACAACTGTCACTGAAACTGTGTGAATTTGCTCTATGCCATTGCCGGCTTTCACTGCTGCTTTAAGAAAGAAATGACATCATGAAAAATGTCTTCTCTGCAAGGGATTGTGAGGCCACCCATTGAATGATTATATCCGAATTCTTCTTCAGATTGACTTAGCAAATCCTGAAATATCGGATGGTTCAAGTATGATATTGGAATTATAAATCGATTCTTTTGGATTTTTCCTACTTAGAGTACTGCAAGGCAACCCTTCGGAACATTTGAAGATGCTTTGCTTGCTGCGGATGGAAAGATCTGAAGAATTTGCTTAGCACGTACAATAGCAGACTAACGGAAACCCATTGTTCAGTTAGTGAGATTGAAAAGATCTTGTAGAACTTGTTTTCTTTTAATCTTCGGTGATAATCTTTAAAGCAGTAAATTTAATTTCTTGATATATAGTAAGCTTAGCCATGAAATCGTGGAAACTAAATGAATAAACAAATCGAAGAAGATGAAAAGATTTCATAATAAATAATCTCTTGAGACACTGCTTACAATCTGTACATGATATGTAAAGTATGCTACAAAATTGTTTTCTCTAATATATGTTAGTCTGTCCCTTTTATGACGCATTTAAGCGAGAAGTGAGATTGATGAAGATGTCTTCCCGACAAGGAATTGTGAGACCACCCATTTGATGATCAAATCCAAATTCCTCTTCAGCTTTACTTAGCAACTCTTGAAATGAAGGCTGGTTCAAGTGTGATACTGGAATCACAAATCTTTTCTTCTCTTCTTCTCCAACATATACTGCAATATAGCCTTTTCGAACATCCCTAGCTGGAGATGATCCTCGAAGAAGATTTTGCTTAGCTTGAAGAATACGAGGCAAGCGAATAGCCATCATTTTGCTTGGATGTAAATGTAAGAAAAACAAGAAGATTGTTAGGATTTTCGTAAAGAACAGAAAACTCTGATTCTTGATGAGAATGTGAAGGCTTGAGTTGGATTTGACAAGGTAATTGTGTGCTGTATATATAGAGGAAAGATCACAAAAACAAAAGAAGAGCACCATTGTGGATAATGGATCTACTGGTGTATGGTCATTTGGATGGGGTCTAATGAGAGACATGAAGTAGTGAAGGATCACATGGTATTGTCTCAAAAGCAAGACCGGTAACATAATGTCCCCAGCATTTTTTGAGAAAAACAATCTACTCAGGACCCACTTGAAATTCAAGGAGTCAGCAATTATGAAGTCTATCTTAAGTTGTGACCACTTGAACACTGCAGACAACCTTGAGACATCTACCCTCTTGAATTAGAGTTACACGATATAGAAGGATCATTTCTGTGGACGACCTCTTAGAGTTCAGGGCATGCTTCAGACGTCTAACTTCTTTTTTTTTGTAATGATGGGTGGGAGGTCTTATGGACCACATTTGTCTTGTAAATTATAAAGCTTTTCTAAATCAGCAGTATGAACATGGATTATCAGCATTTATTGCTCTAGCAATATATTCCAACATGAATCACCAGGAAAAGTAAAAGGGACAAAAACTTGCTAGACAAAACCATGTGAAATGCATATGAAGTGCGTGGCACTGCTTCACCCTATTTAGAACCTATCCTGCATTTCAGAATATCTTGATGCAACTGCAAATGACGAAGTTAATGTCGCTAATTGTTTCCAGCCAGTGAATTTGAAATGTGGGTGCCACCAGGAACAGAAAAAGAGCATCAATGCTATCCTCAGGAAGATTTCAACCTGTGAGGCCAAATATGTTGCGAGGCCTTTTATTTATTCACTTCGGTAAAGCAAAATCTCCGTTTATTTTACGCATTTCTTGGACAGTGTTAAAAGAAAAATCAACCAAGGTGAAAAAAACATAAAGTAAAAGGAATGAAAGGGCGAGGCGTGTATGCTCTGCTGAAAAAAATTAATGAAAGAAGAATATTCATTTGCAACCTTTTAGTTGAATAGACCATGATTGCAGTATTTTATATGCTGGAAAAACAGCAGTTTGGCAGCTGATGTACAAAAACAATATTCTAAAATGTAATTATATTCAAACTGTGCTATTTTCCAAGTAATTTTCAGTATGTGTTATTGTTCCAAAACTTTTAACAAACTATGCTATTTTTCAAAAATGAACAAATCCTTAAAGAGTGATCACAAACATATATATCTAGTACGATGCATGAGTAATAACTTTCAGGCACGTTTTCCCTTTGTACGAAATATAGCCGTATATGATCTACAGGATATTAAGCCGTTATCGACATATATAGACCTGCAGGTGCATTCCAAGTACTTACAATGGTATGAAGGTAAACTGGTAATCACTAAAAGTTTTTAAGATAGAGTTCGGCAGAATCTCTTTTCAAGAAAAAAAAACTAATTGGTGAGTGAAGCTGACATGAATTTGAGCAATAATGCTTAGCAGAAGATGATTAAGCTTATCAGATTTATTTGTAATTGAGTACCCTAAAGTACACCAAACTGAAACACATGTAACATGTCAATTCTGCAATGAAAAAGATCTATTTCAAATGGCATATCTATAGAAACACCTAGCGCACCATCTTTCGTGACTGCGCTTATCCTACTTTTGGTCTCCATCACCACTTGCCTAAAGGAGTAAAGGACTATCGTACTAGGGACCCTTACGGTAATGAAATTATTAAAGTCATCGGTTGTGACAGCGAGTTTTGAGTTATATCAGATGTTACAGGACCTGCTTTAACCTGGAGGTCACTCTTACAACTAGCATGTGCCAGGATTGAAAAAGAGATAATCCAATTAAGTAATGATCCAGGCTTCGATGCTTCTGGATATTAATTTAACTTCTTTTTTTATGAATTAACCACAGTAGTCTGAATTTGCTCCTTTTCGCTGAGGTAATGTCCAGACTGACTTAGTTAATGCTTCCAATGATAAAGGATTTACTATTTTCCAACATAATATGTTGTTTTGATCAGGGCTTTCCAGTATGTTGATAGAAATTATGAACAAATTCAGCAAAGATCAGGATAACTAACGTAGAAGGAAAAAAAACAAGCTAGAAGGATGTATTTTATATATTGACGGAATAACTCCTTTTAAATAGAGTTTTAGTTTAACAGAAAATCAACAAAATCTGCTAAATACATGGCATGAATAGCAACTTCCTAATAACAAGTCAATAAAATAAAACAGCATCTTATTCCTTGGTTTTCATTCATACGTAGAAATCTTCTAGTTGACCTACTTCTTAGCAACACTTCAGATCATGTACTACTTTTTTAGGCATTCTTTCAACACTCATCCTTGCCTTAATAGCTGCAGACACCTAGTTTGCTTCTTAAGTCTTCAAAACTGGCTTTTGAAAAAGCTTTGATGAACACATCTGCCTGATCATTGGTTCTACAATAAAGCAGATTGACTTCACCCTCTTTCTACACTTCTCTTAAAAAATACAACTTAATCTTGTAGTGCTTAGTCTTTCCAGGTAAGACATGGTTATTTGCAATTGAAATTGTGGTCTGATTGTCTATATAAATCTGTATAGGCTCAAGTTGCTTCATATGTAAATATATAAGTATCTTTTTTATCCAAATTGTTTGATTCACAGCAGCAATGGCTGCTACATATTTAGCTCCTACTGTGCTTTGAGCAACAATATCTTATTTCCTTAACACCATGAAAACACTCTTAATCCAAATCTAAAACAATAACATGTTGTACTTCTCATATCATAAATAGAACCTGCCTAGTTGAAGATGAGAATATATGATACAATAATTCATTGTGTCTTTGATACATCTTACAACCCTTTTAGCAACTTGAAGATGTATTTCACTGGCACAATGCTTGAATTGTGAGAGTAAGCTTACTGTAAAAGTAATGTCTACTCTTGTTGTTGTTGTAAGATACATTAAACATCTAATTTACCTCCTGTAATAACCTTCATCAACTCTATTTATTCCATCATCCTTACTGAATTTCTTCTTCTGATTCATAAGAGTGCTTTTACTTTTGCAGTTTTCCATGTGAAACTTTCTGAGTGTATCTCTCTTGCATACTTCTTTTTTCATATGAAAATTCTATCATGATTTTTCTTCACTTCCATTTCTAGAAAGTAGGACATCAAACAAAGGTTTGTCATCTCAAATACTTCAAGCATTTCAACTTTAAGCTCTTTTGTTAGCTTCTCATCACTTCTTATTACAAACACATTATCAATATAAATAGATACTATAATCAAATTAGCACCCATTCCTCTTACATATAATGTGACTTCACTTGGACTTTTAACAAAGCCAAGTATGTGAAGATGTTCATCAATGCTGTTTTAACAGGCCCTGAGAGCCTGTTTAAGACTAAATAATTTCTTTTTTAACAAATAGTCTTTCTCTTCTTTTCTCTTGACTTAAAAAACCATTAGGTTGTTCTATAAAAATCTCCTCCTATAGATAACCATTTAAAAAATTAGATTTTACATCCACCTGGAAAAATTTTCATCCCTTATATGCTAATAAGGCAAGTACCATTATGATTGTATCAAGTCGTGCTACAGGTACAAAAGTCTTTAAGAAATTTACTTCAAACACTTGAGCATAACTCTTCACAACTAATCTAGCCTTGTATTTGTTTATATAACCATATACATTAAGTTTGGTTCTATAGACCCATTTAACTCTAATGACCTTTTTATGTTGAGGTTTGTTCATCAACACCCATGTATCATTCTTTTCAAACATTTAAGCTTCTCTTTTATTTCTTCAATCCACTTGTCATTCTCCACTACCTCCTCAAACTCTACAGGTTCACAAACAACAATGCTACTTCTTTCACAAATATCTAATAATAACCTTGCACCTTTAACTGGCGCATCATCTATATTGTTATTAGCATTTTGCCAAGCAGGTGATTTCTGCTTTTCTTCTAGTTCCTCTCATTTACATTGTTTATCCTCCATAAAATTAACATCCCTACTTACTAAAGTTTTCCCATTTTATAGTTGAAAAATTCAATAAGTTTTGGATGGGATAACGTATCTAATAAATACTTTAGCTTTTGTATTTCTATCCAGCTTGTCTTTTTTAACCTAAGGCACACAAGTGCAACAAAGGCAACCAAAGGTTTTAAAATGTTACAGGTATGGCTTGTATCCAAACTAGGCTTCAAATGGAGTTCTTTTCTGCAAAGCTCTGGTTGGCAACCTATGCATCAGATAAACTAATGTGTTTGCAGCCTCAACTTATAGTTTCTTTGGCAACTCCTTTTCATGCAGCATGCATCTAGTCATTTTCATGATGATCCTATTTTTTCTCTTACTCACACCATTTTATTGTGGTGTGTATGGTGTTGTAAGTTGGTACTTAATGCTAGCTTCAACACAGAACTACTGAAAGCTTTCATTAGTGTATTCCTTCCCAATATTAGATCTTATAATTTACATTTTGCAGCCTTTTTTATTTTCCATACATGTTTTTTGCTTCCAGAATACCTTAGAAACTTCATAATAAATCCAACATAATCTAGTATAATCATTAGTAAAGGCTATATAGTATCTATTATCATTTAGTGAAGTTGTTCTTTGAGGGCCTCCAATATTTGTGTGCACTAGTTGAAGTTTGTGGGATGCTTACCATAGAGTGAGGAAAAGGTTTTTTAGATTGCTTTCCATATTGACAATCCATACAATATATTAACATGTTCTCCATCCATGGAACACCTCTCATTAGGTTGTGTCTCTGCATGTATAGTAGTCCAGCATGATGAAAATGCTCAAGCCTTCTATGCCACAATTCTTCATTGCCTATATTGATAGAAAAACTATTTTCTCCTCCTTTATTAGGTTTAGAGAAAATGAAAACTGAAATTCTCTTGATGTGTCCCATCTGACCATATTTTTTTCATTTGACATTTGATCTCCACCAACACTTTCTTTATAGGTGATTTTTTTTTTCAAGTATGGACATGGTAGATATGATTCCTCATTGTTTCTATCATTTTCAATTTTTTTTTTGTTCTTTTTTCTTATCGATTCTCTTGTCTTTGCCTTTTCCTGAGTTTTGTGCCTTTGCTTGAAAAGCACCCTGCACAAATTACTCGTCTCATCAATCTTATTTGCTCTTGTGCTTCTAATGCATTCACCAATTCTCATAAGCATATACTGGATAAATCTTTTGACTATTCTTTTTACCGAGCAATCTCACCTTGTTTATCATACTTAGCAACTTGTTAATATAGTCTTTGATGTTTTTTAACTCCTTCATCTTCTGCATTTTAAATTCTCTCATCAAATTGAGTACCTGTATATTTTTTGTTCTTTCATTTCTCTGGTATTCCTTTTTTAGATAGTCCCAAATGCCCTTTGCAGACTTTAGGTTCATGATTCTTATAAATATTGTACTCGACACGGCAACATATAAGCTGGCTTCAGCTTCGGACTTTCTCATATTCTTTTCCCTGTGAACCTTCAGTTGAGTCATCGTAGGATTTGCAAGCATTTTAGGAATGACGTAATCTTCCTCTACATCCACAATTATATTTAACAGTTTTACCAACATAATTTTTTATGACGGTGTTTACTAATGAATACAAAGATGAAAAAATTTGTCGATAAAAGTCATAACAATATACCGACAGAAAAATTTCATTGATATTTATGTTAGTATTGACTAATTTTCTGGTAGTGAGCCTCCCAAAGATCTAATACTTTAAGACCGATGGACTTTTATTCTAATAGCTCAGGCTTCATAGTTATCATCATCAAAAATTAGTGGTCAAACATGTGAGTTTGTTGTTTTGGTTTTCATTGCTTGGTGTTTTTGTTTTTGTATTTGTGGTTTGGTTTGTGTTTATGGGTACTCTCAACTCACAAATCTCTAAAGATAAATGCTCTGATATCGATTTGTTTATAGAGATTATGAACAAATTGAGTAAAGAAGGATAACTAACATAGAAGAAAAGAAACTAGCTAGGATAAAACAACATCTTATTCCTAAAGACTTGGTCTTTATTCATACGTAGAAATCTTCTAGGTGACCTACTCCTTAACAACACTTCGGATCATGTACAACTTTTTTAGGCATTCTTTCAACACAGTATCATCAACCAAAAATATGAGATAAGCAAACTGTAGCGAACATTACAACCTGTTATGTACTAGCGAGCAGATTTCACTATTCCAGCCTTTCATAATCATTAATTGCGTCAACTTACAAGACAATACCCCTGAAGTTCACATGACGCTCTCTACCTGTACCTGTCCCCATGACAACCAAACTTTTCAAGATAGTGATAAGCAGTGCTGAAGCAGAAATCAAAACTTAATAACCTACAATTATTGTCTAGTGTATAGTTCTTAATTCATTTTTTGGAGGAGCAGCGACCTGTATGGTATGCAAATTTAGCTTCTGAAGTGTCCTCATATGACAACTCTTGCCCAAATATAATTTTGAAATGGAAGTAGGCGAAAACAAATCGATACCGAAAGACATCACCAGGTCAGTTATCTTCAATGAATGCATATATTTTTTACTGTACACGGTCACAGCAGGCTAACTGTGTAATGCGGTGAATGGATTCAAAAGAAGAGAGATCTAGATTATTTTGTGGTGGAGAAACACAATTTAAGCAAGGACAAATAATATCATATTTGACAGAGGATCATGCACAATCGAATTGAAGTTGGTAATTTATAATAGAGCAGAAAATGAATAAAAAAATCATTGATTAATTAATGCTTGTCAATTCCCTTTCCAAATTGGAAAACGGGTTTGACAAAACTGTAATATAACACAGTTTTCAAAAACTGTGAAACATATTCATTTCCCTGAGGAAGAAAAAAGGTATGCACAGTAGTCTGTACATGATGCTCATAAATGTCTAATTCAATAGTGTTCTCACACGATAAAAAAAAGCGTTAAATTTGATCTTTGCCATTGAGTGCTTTCACGACTGACTTAAGCAAGAAATGACAGCAAGGAAAATGTCTTCTCTGCAAGGAATTGTTAGACCACCCATAGGATGAACATATCCGAATTCTTCTTCAGCTTGACTTAGCAACTCTTGAAAATTAGGCTGGTTCAAGTATGATATTGGAATGACAAATCTCTTCTTTTGGATTTCTCCAACATAAACTGCTAGGCAGCCCTTTGGGACATTAGAAGCTGCTTGGCTTGTTGCGGATGGAGAAAGCTGAAGGACTTGCTTAGCACGCACAATTGCTGACAAACGGAAACCCATTATTTGATATGAATGAACAAGAAAACAAATCCTCAAAAGACTAGTTGAGCAAGAGAGTTATCAGAAATGTGAAGACTTGTGTTGCTTGTCAACCTAAATATACATGTATTTATAGATGCAAGGATACTACATTGCTAGAGGTTCCCAATGCAATAAGCCAGTTGTGATGAGCCCTTCATGAAGTCTAGTCAAGAGATTAATTAGCTGATGAGACCATCACATGGTTTTGTCTTCAATCTAATAATCAAGAATACAGGTCTGATTGATCTCAAGTATGCGTTTCTGTGGAACATTATGCCCCACTGCTTCTAAGTACCACAGAGGTTCACTTAAATTTGAAGTTATTTCTGAGGATAACACTAATTATATAATACACAGATTTAAGGGTACGTACTACGTGTAGTTTTCTAGCATTTACTCTATAATGTTAATACAGTCTGTCGTATCTTCTATGAATTCTTCTATTCAGTTTGGCTTATGTTTCGTCAAACTCAAAGGTTTCAAGGCTTAATATTTTCTTGAATGACTATATAGAATCAAATTAAATTGAATTAATCTGGTGCCCTCAATTTAAAGTCAACAAAAGCATGCCAGATCTCGCTGCATTAAGTAGCATAGGATCAGAGAGCAGTAGCTAAGAACCTTGCACTACAGGAAATGGACAACAAAGGGGGTATTATGACTGGCATTGTAGCTAGAAACACAGTTTTCCTCTTACCATTTTCGACACTAGTTTTCCTAATTAGGGTATTAATGTAAAGAGGAATACACAAAAGAAAACACTTAATAAGATTGCCTTCCTCTCAAATCTTTTTCTTGTTCTTAGTTTGGTATCTTTTTTATCTTGTTGTCCATAAACTCCTATATACCACATCAATTTCTTCCAACAAATGGTATCAGAGCTTGTTTTGATTGTTTGACATGACCAATACAAACTTCTCGCTTCAATGTCCTTTGTTTGACAATGGATAATTATGAAATTTGATATATTCGTATGAAAACTTGGCTAGGTTCTCAAGATATGTGGGAAACGATTGAAAAGGGCTTTGAAGAGCTTATAGAGAAAGCAACATTGACTTCAGCTCAAAGGGAGGCCATGCAAAAAGCACAAAGGAATGATCAACAAGCACTCACAATCATCCATCAATGTCTGGATGATGTCACTTTTAAGATAGTGGCTAATGCAACCACTGCCAAGCAATCATGGAAATTTTTGCAACAATCAAACCAAAAAGCTGACAATATCATAAAGGTATGCCTATAAAAGTTACAAGGTGACTTTGAAAAGATACATATGCTTGAATCGAAGAGTATTTCATATTATTTTGCTAGAGTATTGGCCATATACAATCAAATGAAGAGATATTGGGAGAAGATAGAGGAAACACGTGTGGTAGAAAAGATTTTATGCTCACTGTAAAAGAAGTTCCATTATATGGTGGTCGTGATAGAGGCGTTATAGAATATGGATTTTCTTACGATTCAAGGACTCACGAGAAAACTACAAGCCCATAAAGAAAGATTCAATGACATTCAAGAAGACATAGGAGCACAAGCATTCTTTAAAAAAAAAAAACTATTCAAGAGATAAGCAAGATGGTTATGGATATACCCAATGAAGTAGAGGATGTGGACAAGGTAGAGGAAGAGGCAGATTTGGAAGAGGAGACCAAAGTAGCTTCAACAGGTCAATCAATCAACCAAATAAAGCAAACTAGTCATCTGGTTCATCTAATAATGTGATAAGGAAAATTTTAGCATGTATATTTTCCACTATTCATGCTTGATTTTGAAATATTTTGGAGGTGTTGCACAAGTTAATTAGAATTTTGGATCCCTTTTTGAACTATTGACCTCGTGAGAAATTAATGTGTTTTCAAATTCTAGATTACTGAGTAGGCAGAATCCGATAGTAAAACCAAATATTGATTGATTTTGGCCTGCAAAGGAAGCTATACAACTCAGTTTCAGGCATTCATCACCATTTTCAAATATATGAGATGAAGATCTACAAAACATATGAAGGGCATAGAATTCAGTTTTGCTGTTTCGAAGCCCAAAGAGTGAGTCGAAAAACAAAGATTGAATAAGACCCAAACTTCCTGCACTCCAAATACTGTCTCGAGTTATGGCCCATATCTCAAGTCTAAGAGGTCCAAAAATTTCAATATCGGCTTTGTTGGAAAAAAAGATTCGATTTTCTACAATTTCTCTAGAAATAGAGATCTTTCTTCATTTTGCAGAGGGTAAAAAGGCGAGAGTATAAGAGAAAGAGCGGAGATCAGCTAAGGCAACAAACAAAACAAAGAGAGACCCTACAATACACACAAAAAAAAAAAGAGAAGAGGCGGCACAAAGTGGAGACTAAAACAGAGAGAAACAGGGGGACGAAAATCAGAGAAGATTGGAGGACACCTATCTATTCTACTGCCATTCTCTGCTTTTGAGTGATGATCATCGTATCAAGTTTGTTTCTTAAGGTATTTCTTTGATTGAATCAATACATTAGTTGTTGAGTATTTTATTTTATGTTTAATGCTCATGCATGTTTGGCCAACATTAGCATGATTTGTGATTCAATTTGAGACTAAGAAGAGATAATTGTTTCGGACAATGTTTGAGATACCTTAAGAAATCTATATGATAGAGATATCGTAGAAGCTTTTGTAATCATTAAAGGTTTTACAGTACTTAATAAATTTTAATAAGTTCAGAAATTTCATAGAGTATATGAAGTTTGCTTGTTGAAATAATTCATTGATACTTGAGAGAGATTAGTGTTTAAATTAGAAAAAACTAATTATCAATGCTAGGAATAATTAATTCAATTAAGAAAGTTCACATAGAAATAGTTACGGTAAGTCAAAAATCCTAGAATCAATAGAATTGAATTCAATAATATTTAATTAGTTGGTTGTTTGTTTTTAATCATTAATTTTTGTTTCCTAAACTATCTCATTTGATTCCTCAAATAGATCATCATTTAAAAGATTTTGGTAATTAGTACTACTTTTTACAAATCCTTGTGGGACGATACTCTACTCATCATTTTATTACTTGTTACGATTCGTGCACTTGCGAACTTAATTAACACAGTGGCAATCCAAGATTCAGGTTTGATAAAACAAAAGTTAAATGTTATAATTGTGAGAAGATGAGTCATTATGCTAGGGATTATTAGAATCCAACCAAAAGGGTTGAGGAAAATGCCAATCTTGTTGTAAAAGAGGAGGAAAAAGCCACCCTATTACCAATCCATAATGAACGAATATAAGCCAAAAAGAACACATGGTATCTAAACAATGGTGCCTATAATCAAATGTATGGAGATAAAGACAAGTTTATAGAGCTTGATGAATTAATTAAAGGTAATGTCAACTTTATAGATCATTCAAAGGTTTCAATCAATGGAGAAGGTATAATTCTCATTAAATTAAAAATTGATAGTCATCAATTTATTGGTGATGTTTATTACATTCCAACTATAGAAAGTAATCTATTGAGTTTGATATAATTATTGGAGAAGGGTTATGAGATTATGATGAAAGATCGTACCTTGACATTACTTGATACTCATGGAACTATGATTGCAAAGGTTACAATGAAAAATAACAAAATGTTTACTTTCTAAACATAGAGATGGATGTGACTAAATGTTTAAAGGCATATTCGAAAGATGAAACTTGGCTTTGACATATAAGACTTAGGCATGTAAACTTTGATAGCTTGAATATGATGGCATAAAAAGAGATATTGAAGGGTCTATCATCTATTATACATCCATATCAGTTGTGTAAAGGATGTTTAGTGGGAAAGTAATTCTGCAAGAGCTTTTTAATGAAGTCTACTTCTAGAGCAAGTCAACCTTTACAAGAGATACATGCAAACGTATATGGTCCTATTCAACAATGCTTATTTGGTAAAAAATTGTATTTTCTACTTTTTATTAATGATTATAGTAGAAGAACATGGGTATACTTCTTAAAAGAAAAGTCTAATGTATTTAATTGTTTTAAGAAGTTTAAGGCAATAGTTGAAAAGAAAAGTGGTTATTCTTTAAAATCACTTAGGACAAATAGGGGGTGAATTTTGTTCTAATGAATTTTGTGAAGATTATGGTATAAAGAGACACTAACATTGCCTAAATCACCACAACAAAATGGTGTAATGCAGAGAGAATAAAAGCATCTTTAACATGGCGAGAAGCATGCTCATAACCAAGAAGATACTAAAAGAGTTTTAGGTTAAAGTAGTATATTGTGTTGTTTACTTGCAAATAGGTGTCCTATGAGAGGCTTGAATGACATAACTCAACAAGAGGTAATGAATGAAAGAAAGCCAAGTGCTACTCACTTAAAAGTGTTTGGAAGCATTGATTATATACATGTAGATTATCAAGTAAAGATCAAGCTAGATGACAAGAGAAAAAATATGATCTTTGTGGGCTATGATCAAAAGTCTAAAGGATACAAGCTTTACAATCCTAATGAAGGCAAGACTGTGATTAGAAGAGATATCGAATTTGATGAACAAGGAGCATGGGATTGAAAGGTAGATGATGGTGAGAAATATGATTTTCTACTAGTTCTTGATGAAGAGGAGAAGAGATATGAAGATCATCAAAAACCTAAAGTTACACCTCAACAATCACCAATGAACTTAACTTCACCTTTATCTTTATCTTTTTCTTCTAATGAAAGTTCCAATAGTGGCATCCTACCTAGTCCACAAAGAAAGATGAGGAGCCTTGATGACTTGTATGAGGTAACTAATCCAATTGATGATAATCTAACACTATATTGTCATCTTGCCATATATGAATCTATAGTGTTTGAAAAATCAATAAAGGATGAAAAATGGAGAATTGCTATGGATGAGGAGATTGCATCAATTAAGGAGAATGACACATCAAAATTAGTTCCTAGACCAAAAGGAAAGAAACTAATAGGTGTCAAGTAGATCTATAAAGAAAACAAGAATGTTAAAGGAGAGGTGAAGAGGTACAAGGCAATGTTAGTAACAAAATGCTATAATTAAAAGCATGAGATTGACTATAATGAAGTGTTTACTCCAATTGTTAGATTGGAGACTATTCAATTAATCATTATCATAATTGCCCAACATAGATGGAAGATCTATCATATGGATATCAAGTTAGCCTTTCTAAACAATTTTCCTAAAGATGAGGTTTTAAAGTTATAAGGTGAAGGAACATGAAGATAAGGTTTTAAAGTTAAATAAAGTCTTATATAGATTGAAAAAAGCCCCAAGAGCTTGGTATAATCACATTGATGGTTATTTCTTAAAGAATGAATTTGTAAAATGCCCTCATGAATATATTATCTATGTAAAGATAAAAAAGAGTGGTGATACTCTTATTGTATGCTTGTATGTTGATGACTTGATCTTTATAGGAAATAATTCAAAGATGTTTAGAGACTTCAAGCAAGCAATAATCAATGAGTTTGAGATGATAGATATTGATCTTATGACACACTACCTTAGGATTGAGATCAAGCAAGGAGAAGATAGAATCTGTTTGAATTAAAAGAAGTTTGCAAAAAAGATTCTCAAGAAGTTTAAAATGGAGGATTGTGAAAAAGTGAATACTTTAGTTGAGTGTGGAGTGAAGATGTCACAGAATGATGAAAGAGAGAAGATAAACTCTATAACATTCAAGAGCCTAGTAGAGAGTTTGAGATAAATGACATGAACTTGTATAGATATTCTATTTGGAGTAGAATTTGTGAGAAAACTCATAGAGACACCAACTATAACATATTTCAAAGCAATGAAGAGAATCCTTTGGTATATCAAAGGTACTATTGATTTTGGCTTGTTTTATGGATACTTTAACAGCTTTGAACTTATGGGTTATAGCGATAATGATTGGATTAGAGATATAGATGACGGAAAGAGCACTACAGGTTTTGTTTTCTACATGGGAGACACAATATTCACATGGAGTTTAAAAAAGCATTCTATAGTCACATTATCAACTTGTGAAGCTGAATACATAGCTACAACAACTTGTGTTTGTCATTCTATATGGCTAAAAAGATTTTTGAAAGAGTTGTAATTGTTACAAGAGAAGCCTATAAATTTTTGTGGACAACACATTAGTTATTGCCTTAGCAAAGAATCCTATGTTTCATGACAGAAGTAAGCATATTGACACAAGAGATTTCATTATCAATAAGATTGCATTACAAACAAGCTAGGAAGTTAAAGTCAAGTATGTGAAGACTTAAGACCGAGTCATAGACATTTTCACCTAGCCACTCAAGCATGATGTTTTTGCCAATGAGAGATATGTTATGAGTTATAAAGAAATCAAGTTTAAGGGGAATGTTAAAAATAAACTAAATTTTAGTTTTTTTGAAAAACAGAGAAACTGGTTTACCAGTTAAAAACCGGTCGACCAGTTGAATTATATAAATCAGTCAATTGGTTCAAAAATGATCGACCAGTTAAGTCGACATAATACTTTGACTATTTATACGAGGATTTCCTTTGAAGTAGTTTAATTTTTTATTTATCTAGAATTTAATGTCTATAAATAGACTTATAATTAGAAGTATAATTCAATACATATAAAGGAATACACGCAAAAAAAAAAACACTTAATAAAATTACCTTCATCTTATTCTTGTTCTTAGTTTGGTATCTTTGTTTTGCTATCCATAAACTCATATCACACCAATTATTTTTCAACATAAACTTGCTGGACCAGCGGCGACGAAGATCACATGTTCGTGCCCTATCACCAGTCTCCATCATCAGGCACCTAGTGTATTATTGTACGGAGAAGCCTTTTACTTTACGGTGGGGTCTGAACAGTATCTGGTATGATAGATGAATATCATTTTCAGGAGATCCCCCTTCGCAATTAGAACTGCTACTGGCAAAGACCTGGTGCATGCCTTTTAATAACTTGCAGTCAGCCAAAGAGGGGCCTGTATCATTGGTTAATTTGTTTGAAATTGATTATCAGGAAAGGTTTGAAGATAAAGTTCTGCAGGATTTCTACTCTTATGAAGAAACAACTAGTATAATTACCCACTAGTTATTGCTGGTAACCTTATAAAATATGTTTTAATATTTTATTAAAAGTTGAAAATCTAAATGAATTAAATCAAAATCAATAGATGTTAATTTTTAATTTTTTTAATTTAAAATATATTTGTAATGTTTAATATCATGTGTGTTTATTATTAAGTTTAAGTATATTTTATTAATATATTTGATTTTGACAAATAAAAAACAAACATGAAATTAATTATTTATATTTTGTAAAAATTTAATTAGAAGAGTTAATGATTGAAAGAAGGCAGGAATTGATATGGAAATGGTGTTCAACCAATTCATGTGTATATTCAAGTGAAGTGGTGGATTGAGTTTAATAACTTTAATTTGATTTGATAGACTTAGAATTCTTTTTACCTGAGGTAATTTTTCCATTGTTATTTATGATGCTTTTTGTAATGAGAGTTTTTATTTTCCAATATAATTTGTATGATTTACCAAGAATTACAAGAACCATCATTGAAGGTGTCATAAGAGAGATTCCAGCCTTTCACCATTAAAGTGTGTCAACATAATTACAAGACAACACCCGCTGAAGTTCACTACTTGTGTCCCCATTACAGCAAACCTTTCCAAGCTCACTAGTGAGCAGTGTTGGATAAAATAACACGACTTCAAAGGATAAATACCACCTGCAATGTCTAATGTAGATAATTTTAAATCTTTTTTCGGGGACCCATGACTTGAAAACTTTACTGGATATATACTGCTGCAAATTTTAGCTGCTGAAATGTCCACATTTGACAACTCTGACCAAAATGTAATTCTGACCTTTTGATACAGACAAGAACTGAGAAATTGATATGGAAAGACATCAACAGCTCATTTGTCCATGAATGAATTCTTTTTCAATGTTGCATTCAAGCTGATCGTGAAATGGAGCTAATTCGGCAAAATCTTTTCGGTTAGTATGAACACAGCTTCGTGTAAAATACTTCAGTTGTAAGCTGCCATCATAAATACAGGATTCGTGGCAAAGAACATAGAGAAACTGAGATGTTAAGATTGGTAGAATTGGCTTCAAATTAAAAACACGTAAATATTAAAATTACATGATGTTAAGTGTTAAAAACAAAGAACGAAGTATATTGCTTTCTATCCTTAGTCATCCTTAGTCCAAAATTGCTGCAGAGGCTACTTCAGTTACGTAGGAGTTCTGAGCTGTGCTATATTTGGTATCCGTCATAAGAACTACATGCTTAAAATGAGACCTGTGAAGACTTCTTCACTGCATGGAATTGTGAGACCACCCATAGAATGATCAAATCCGAACTCTTCTTCAGCTTGACTTAACAAGTTCTGGAATGAAGGATGCTTCAAATATGAAATCGGAACGGTAAATCGCTTTTTTTGAGTTTCTCCAACATAAAATGCTAAGTGGCCTTTAGGCACATTAGAAGTATCCTCTGACAAGAGAATTCGCTTCAGAATTTGTTTAGCATTGACAATTCCAGGCAAGCGGATACCCATTTTGAAATTCTTTTGAAGGTATTGAATTAAGCTGAATGATGTTTAAGACTTACAAAGCAGAGAAGAGGTTGCACTGGATTGCAATCTTTGGTAGAAGGTATATATAGGGCCACAACTCTGTTGCAACAGGGCCCCTTATGGCCAGATGCCCCAAGGAATCACATGGTTTTGCCTCCTAACTAGCAATAGAATTTTGATAGATTTCATTCCTTTTCTTTTCCTTACAATTCATTTTGGCCTACCACTCAACAAACTTAGAAAGCATTATATCATGGCCTGCTTGTTAAGACACATGCCCAGCAGTCCATTTAAAAGAAATATTGACTACTAAATCAATGGTACAATGAATCAAATTTGGAATTTTCGTTTGGAAAACAACACATTTCCATGCAACATGTTAGTGGAAGCTTGTTCTTGACCAATTTAACATAATGGCCATCGTCACCTTATCTGTAATGGCACTAACAAACACAAGAAATGAACAAGCTTTTTTTATATATATGATAATGTTTTCGGCACTATAAGAGATGCATATCCGATAATTGTATGGAAATAGGGCCTGGATTTGAAGAAATGATAAGTTGAATGGAAGCACCCAACAAACCGAGCAAATGAGCTCAACTATAGACCATAACTGAATTAAAAAGGATTAAATAATTGAAAAATCTCTTTCTAGATAAAACATAGCACTAGTTGAGCGAATATATTCAATAAATTCTCGAGACACCAAATACTTTTATAGCTACGAGTTACAATGAAAATGTTATTTCTTGTTGAGTGCCAAATAGTGCCAAAGTCACTGGAACCAAATTTTATTTGGTGGGCTGTCTGAAACAAAACTACAAATAAATGACTAGTGAAAATATGATTAAGGTAGGAAAAAATGAGGAATCTACAGCTGTGATATGTCCTGGGGATAAAGTTGCCTGGTTTGTGCTCCTGAAATGCATCTACTTGCAAGACAGGAAGCACAGTCAAACTCACATGAAGCAAGCTGTACACTTTGTCGGCATCACTTTTAAACCTCTTTTAAGATATCCAAATGCTTCCACAGGATATGCTGTACAGTAGTGAGAGTTGTTTGACTACATTCAGGGTACCTATGTTTCGCTAAAATGATCAACTGATGCTAACCGAATCATCCACATATATATGTCTGAAGATTATATTCAAATAGACCCCGTTATTGAATAGTTTTTTTCTCCAAAAGAATATTGAAAACTTGGTAATCATGTAAAAAGAAAGGAAATGAGATTTTATCTGCCAACAAGTATAGGACTCAAGAATTAACTTCCTTTGCTTTTTTATAATTGATCGTAAGAGAGTGGTTTATTCTTGGGTTATAAAGATTAAGACAGAGACAGGACAATAAATTGGTAAAGGATGATTAATTTTGTATTATAAATAAAATTGCAACAGAAGGATAAAAGATTTGCTTCTGATAGAGTGGAATGATTGCTTCAGTTCACGTTTTCCATTGCATTATTCTCGTATTCGCATCTATATCGGGATAGTGAAGACAAATTGTTCTTCAGCCTGATTCAGCAAATTCGGAAATGATTCAAATGAAGGATGCTTCAAGTACGAGAACGGAACACCAAATCTTTTCTTTTGAGTTTCTCCAACATAAACGGCAAAGTGCCCTTTAGGCACCGTAGCATTCTGTGGCGAAAAAAGAACGCGTCAGACAATCTGCTTAGCATTAATAATTCTAGGCAAAGGAAAGCCCATGATTTTTATGTAGTAGTTCTTTAAGATATATATATATATATATATATATATATATATATATATATATATATATATATATATATATAGCAAGAGATGAATATTTTTATGGAATATGGGTATATATAAGAGTAAGAAAAAAAGTTTCCAAATCTCTTGATGCTAGCTCTCTTTAATGGATCATATGATAAAATTTACAAGTAGGGTATCTGCTAAAGACGTACTTCTTGAGCAATCACAATATGGTTTTGTTTACCAACTATGGATAAGATTTTGATAAATCTTGTATCTAAGTTTCGGTTAAAATTCAGCATGGCCTACTTGCAACTCAACAGACAACAGTGTACAGGCTGAATTATTGAATGAGATTGACCATCCGATTCAGAGACTAGTACTTAGATACGAGAATATAGGTGCCAGAGACTGTATGTATGAGCAGCATATTGCTTATATTCTAATAGGAAGCCTTATGTTTGAACACTGCTTGTTTGTTGAATCTTTGATCAAGCAAACAATAGGCAGCAGAAATATGTGTCAGAAAACAACATGACACAAGACAAAGAGGATAATAGCTAATAGGAAGACGTGTCGTTGACATGTACAGCATAAAAGTGGCTGGGGACGTCCGAAGTTGGGCTTGTAATTGAAGAAGTGATAGGTAGAGTGTCAAAGGAACCCGCCTCGTGCATGTATGATAGTTTTCTATTATGCTAATGTCAAGAACTTCACCAAATGAAAGAGAAGGACCAAATTATAGGATACATCTCCTTGATCACATGCAATTTGAGACTGCCTATTAGATGATAAATTAATCCAAAATTTATTTTGAAACAAACTGATAACTGTGAAAAAGGCATAGAGGACCCATGGTACCTTTTTTGAACTCAGGTCTGTCCTGCAATAATTACTGCTAAAGCTTTCAGGAGCTGGCAATGGCAGTCAGAGCTAGAGACTGGGGATCAAATTAATAGAGTACTGGTAATTATCACCATATGCAGTGAGTGATAATGAAGAAATAGAAATGTAATTTCTGCAATGCAAGTGCTAATCAAAAGCATCAAACTTCCTGCAATAATTCTTATGAATTTCTCTAGTAGCAAAGAATTAAAACGGAAATGCAATTTTTTTTTTTTCATTTTACATATCAATTGATGAAACTCTTTATTATTAAAATTTATTCCCGTTTATCAACAAATAAAAATAGCCACAAATAAGAATTGATTTGAACTGTCTTAGTAGCACTACTAAAAAATGTAGTAATTAGCAACGGACTGATCCGTTGCAAACAACATTAAAATCCGTTGCTAAAACAATTTAGCAACGGAATCAGCAACGGCACAAATCGGATGCAGATTTGTCGTTGCTGATTTTTTAGCAACGGATTTATCCGTTGCTGATTTCGCAGCAACGGAAGCAACGGATTGTCCGTTGCAAAACTAGCAACGGATTGTCCGTTGATGATTCACGAATCAGCAACGGATTGTCCGTTGCTAGTTCACAAATCAGCAACGGATTCTCCGTTGCTGATTTGTGAATCACTTGCAATCACCAACGGAGAATCCGTTGGTGATTATATTATTTTTTATTATATTATTTTTATTTATTTATTAAAATGAATTTTAATTTATTTATTTAATTATTTATGGATATTTTAAAAGTTGTAGAATATATATAACCAACATAAATTAATATTAAAAATAATTATATCATTAATAAAAAATAGAATAAAAATAATATTCATATTATAAAAATTTAGTTAAACTTGCATTAATACATTTAAGTTCAAATACACTAAAAAAAAACAACAAAAGATACAATCATGGTGCTGGTTGCGAAGGCGAACCATGATATTGTGGATCGACACAAGATTGATCAGGATATAAAGGCCGAGGTATAGGTCGAAAAATTGGTTGAGATCTAGGACCCATAGGTGTCATTATCTGAGGAACCATAGGTGGCGGTATTGATGGAGTCAAAGGTGGTGGCATACCTTGATCAATATTTGATGTCCCACCATGGTATCCAAGATTGTTCACAAGATATTCTTTCATGGAATCCATCTGCCGTTTCATTTCAAGAATAAAATCATCTTTTTTCTTTATCTCCTCTTCTTTATCCTTTATCTCTTTTTGCAATGCTCGATACGATGAACTGGGATATGATGACTCCACCGAGTAGGAATGTGATGAAGAGCTTGTACTAACTATTGATTTTGGCATACGAGGTGCACCATATACCCTACCCTTTGTAACTCCTCCTGAAGCCACACACCAAGCTGCTCCATCAAATGAAGGATGATTTTCCCGATCAGTTCCATACCTTGAAATCATCTCCATTTTATAATTTTCCTACAAATAAAATACATGCAACAATAAATTAATTTGAATGTTAAATAATACTTAAGTTATATTAAGAAATAATCAAATAAAAATACATACAACCACTTTTTTAGACTTGTTGTCGACGAAGCTACCAGACTGCTTAGTACTTTGATGCAAAGCTGAAAAGACATCATCCCATGGAGGTTCTTTTCCACCAGCTTCCTCTTGCTTTCAAGATTAATAAATATTATCAAAGACAAATATACAAATTTTAATTTATTATCTTAAGCATAAAAAAAAATCCTTACCATGTTAGCTCGATATGATGCAAATGACACTGTTCCTCCAGAATGAGTGCTTATTTTGCCATCTGTTTTGGTTAATCGATTCCTCCTAGCAGATTCAGACCTCCTTTGAAATTCAGGGGTGGACCAAACATCTTTGATCATTTGATTCCAATCATCATTGTTTATCCAAGCAGGACCTTTATCAAGGCAATCTATAATATTTGTAGTGTTTTCTTTTGACATGGCTTTCTTGCGAACTCGTGTCAATTGTTGATTCAAAGCTATTCTAGCCTTATCTTCCCAAATATTACGAACAATCGACTCATCTTCCTCAGGAAAGGAATATTTTTTCTACCAAATAATATATATACCAAGTAAAAAGAGTGCACAAAATTTCAAATTATATAAATAATTAATCATATTGTGTTATCTTGTTCAGAATTTGCAAGATGATATAATAACTAAAAAAATTAAATGATATTAAATAGTAAACAAGAAATAAGAACAAATTATAACACAAATCAGTATAGCTATTCAATTGATAATTTTCATAATGCTACATTAAAGTGATCAAAATTGAAAAGAATATTATGGCAATTAGTGTTGGTTCTTACCTTAAACTCTTTAAAGAGTTCATCCCTGCACATTGAATCTACTTTTTCCCAAGAGTGCCATGCTCCCTTAAAATTGGACCTCAAAATATCTCCGATTGCACGTCCACACGATGCGTTATTGAACCTGAAAAATATATAATAACAAACTTATATTAAACAAATAATTACATAATAGTAAGTAATTTTTTTCATACCTGAAAATATAACCTTAATAAGTTAGTTGTTAAAAGTTTGAACTTACTCTGTTGTTCCATACAAACAAAGCTCTTTTTTTCTTGTTATTGGATCTACTTGCGTGTCAAAACCCTTCCTTTTAATACTTTGATCATAATTGTATGGAGAAGATGTTGAACCGTGATATGATGGAACACCATCTTGATCCTCATCACATACACCTCTCTCATTACTACCGTCTCCCTCATCTTCATCTCTAATGTTCACATCATCATCATCACCATCAACTCTCCCATGACTCCCATATAAATTATGTCCTCCATAAACAAGTTGGTTATCTCGAGAGAAACCTCCTTGAGTTTGAAGCAAATCTTGAAAACGAAAACCCTCACAATATTGATATGCATCAACCCTCCCATAATCATATTGAGGAGGATGTGTACTCCCCAAAGTAGGTATATAATACTCATTTGCGTTCTGATACACAGGTTGATGAAATGTGGATCCTTTGTTATTATGCCTTGATGTAGTTTGAAATGATTTGGATGAAGTGGACCTGTCACTCCTAGAATCTAACATGGATCCTCGTCGAGGCATGCTAAAAATCAGAAAAAATATATACATTATCATATGAATATATACAACATAACAATAATAGCCATCACTTCGAAAAATATTATACTTCAAATAAAATAATTACTGTAACAAAACCAAATATGTAAATAACATCAAGACAATTTCATTAAGCATTCCTTGCAATGATAAAAATCAGCCATGAAGTTTAAATTGTCAAAAGCCAATTAACACAAACAATAATAAAAATAAACATCTAAATAATTAATTAAGCAGAAATCAAAATTTATGAGTATGCTTACCTTAATGTTTGGTCCTATAAATCAAAACATTGAGTAGGAAGAACCCTTTCTTTCGCGCTTCAGCATCTATAAGCAAGAAAACAAATCACAAAATAAAATATAACATCAGAATCACAATTTAAAGATTGATACTTGAAAGGTTAGAAATGGTTTCAAAGGTCAATGAAAATAATTTATGTAATGCGATGCATAACACACACTTGAATAAAATAATAAAAAAAAAACATTGAAAGCCTAAATATTGTCAAATAATATGAAATCATCCATACATATAATAAAGATAATTCATTACATATACTACGAAATATAATTAACTTGTGCTACTTATTATTATCATCACTCCTAACTATCACCACCATAACAATCATCCTCATCATCATCTTCATCTTCTTCTTCTTCTTCTTCTTCATCACCATCACCATCACCATCACCATCATCATCATCTTCTTCTTCTTCATCATCTTTGTTTCCCCAATTTATGTCAAGTTGAATCAATTCATGTTGCCCGATTTCTTCATAATAAGATGATTCAACAAGTATATTTGGATCATCAAGTGTTTGAGTAGGAAGGACACAAGATGGTTGAGAAATCTCATCTGATTGATCAACATCAAATGATCTCACATTGTTGGCATCTTCAATAAATTCACCCATGTCAACATTATAACGACTTCTAGCAGTTGTCTTAATAACCGTCCACCATTCAGATGATTTATTACCAGGTGGATATGTATAGTAGACTTGTTGACATTGTTGAGCTAACACAAAATCTTCATTTCCTTGTAGTCGAGATGTATGCTTGATTTCAACCAAACCATTCGAAGGATGCACTCTAATCCCTCGTTTTGTATCATACCAATTACATTTAAACATAAATAACTTGCACTTACTCCCCAAGTATTTTAGCCGAACAACTTCTTTAAGCATTCCATAATAATCACATTCATTATCATCATAGCAACTTCCTTTCACACAAACTCCACTATTCATTGTCTTTTTAAAACGGCCATAACGTTGAGTATGAAATTTAAAACCATTCACATAATACCCATTATAACATTTCACTGAAGTTGAAGGGCCCATAGCAAGTCCAAAGAGCTGATTTTCAATTCCGTTAGATTGGTATTCCACCTAGCATAATAGTTAACTCCATAAGAAATAATGATTTAAAAGAGATTAATAATATTTTTAAAGTAGCTAATTGACATAAAATATAAATTAATTTTATTAAAATACTTACATTATTTTTTAACCAATTTGGAAAGATCGCTTCGCATAATTTTTCAATTTCACCATCACTCGCATATGGTTGTTGTGACTTTAGCTCTTGTCGACATTGCCTAAAATTTTAAAATGTTAAAGTTAATAATAAATTATTATAAATTTAGTACAAAATAATATTTCAAACTTACTCTAAATAAGGCTTCAGTTCTTGACAATTGAATATCACATAGTTATGCGCAATTTGCATTTCAGCATGTGACAACTGCCTTTTATAAAATCTTTTGGATAATTTTTTCCCTGGATAGGAAAAAATAGAGAGACATCCATCTACACTTCTAAGGCCACCATCATCATTCCGTGGAACTCGATTCCAAATTGTTTGCACGTCATCACCAAAATAATGAGATGCAAAATTGGTAATTTCATCAATCAACTATGCTTCACATATGGAACCCTCAACTTTAGCTTTATTGGTCACTTTCTTCTTCAAATAAAACATATACCTATATCATTTCTGTCAATTAGTTTATTTTTTAAAAATAAAAAGTGAATAAAATTAACATAGTATGAAAACATACCGTTCAAATGGATACATCCATCGATATTGAACTGGTCCACCAACTTTTGCCTCGTAAGGTAGATGTATCGTCAAGTGTTCCATGGAGTCAAAGAAGGATGGAGGAAAAATCCTTTCAAGTTTGCAAATTATTTCAATTATATTCATCTGCATTAACTCCATGTGCTGGGCATTTAAATTTGTTGAACAAATATCTCGAAAAAATACGGACAGTTCAGTTAATGCCTCCCACAGTGGCCTAGGTAAGTAAGGTCGGAAAGCGGTTGGAAGAAGTCTTTGAATGAAGACATGACAATCATGGCTCTTCATCCCCGAAACCTTACATTGTGCCTCTTTCACACATCGTGAAATGCTTGAAGCATAATCATCAGGAAATGATAATTCCTTCATCCATGACAAAACTTCTTGTTGTTGTTTCTTGTGTAGACAATAAGTGCCTTTAGGTTTGTAAACCCGACCATTCATATCTTGTTGCAAATGTAAATTTGGCTTCTGACAATACAATTGAATATCCAACCTAGCCTTTAAATTGTCCTTGCTTCTATTCGGACAATCCATTACTGTATAAAAAATATTGTCAAAGACATTTTTCTCAATATGCATGACATCAAGATTATGACGAATCAAATTTGTATGCCAATATGGAAGCTCCCAAAAAATGCTCTTCTTCACCCAATTGTGCTTAACACCAAAGCCAGGAATTTTATCATTATATGATGAACCTCCATTATGTCCCTCAGTATACTTGAACACTTCGTTTAACATTTCCAAACCAGATAGACGAGGTAAAGGAGGGAGCCTTTCAATTACTCCTTTCAAAAACTTATCAGATTGAAATCTATATGGGTGGTTCATGGGTAGGAATCGTCGATGACAATCAAAAAATGTAGTTTTCCCTCCATTTTTTAATCTAAAAGCCTTGCTATGCTCCATACAATAAGGACAAGACAACTTTCCATGAGTACTCCACCCCGATAACATGCCATATGCTGGAAAGTCACTAATGGTCCACATTAAAGCTGCCCTTAATTGAAAATTTTCCTTTCTGTATACATCATATGTTTCAACACCAACAGACCACAAATTCTTTAACTCATCAATCAAAGGTCTTAGGAAAACATCAAGCTTTTTACCCGGATTCTTTGGCCCAGGAATCATCATTGTCAAAAACATGAATGGTCTAGTCATGCACTTCCACGGAGGCAAATTATAAACAGTCACAATTACTGGCCAACAAGAGTATGTATTTGAAGACATGTCAAATGGACAAAACCCATCAGTGCACAACCCTAACCGAATATTTCTCGGATCTGATGCAAAGCTTAAATGGACACGATTAAACTCCTTCCATGCCTCCCCATCAGATGGGTGCACCATAACCCCATTATCAGAATTATGAAAATGATGCCATGTCATATCTTTGGCATGATATGGAGACATGAACAGTCTCTGAAGCCTTGGTGTCAAGGGAAAGTATCGGAGTTGCTTCTCCGCCTTATTGGAACCTTTACTAGTTGGATTTCTATGTTTGTATCGTGAACTTCCACAAAAATCACAATTTATTTTCATTGCATCTGCCCCATAGTACAACATACAATAATTAGGACACACATCATATTTCTCATAACCAAGTCCAAGTGGCCGCATAAATTTCTTGGCATCATAAAAATTTGAAACCAAATTTTCATCATTAGGCATGCAACTTTTTGTAAAGTCAATAAAATTATTGAAGGCATTCTGAGTCAAATTTAAAGTTGACTTCATATTAAGCAATTGTACACAAGCAGATAATTTGGATTGCTTGGTACACCCATCCCACAACGGCTCCTCCGCAGCTTTCAAAAGCTTAAAAAATTTAGTTGCCTCCGGATTTGGAATTTCCCCTGCTACCACATGACTAGACACATTATCATTGTAGAATGCATCACCAATCCCCACTGCATCCATAACTAGATTCCTATATGGATTCTCTAGACAAACATCATTCACAACATGACTCATTCCAATCGATGAAGGTCCAGCCAATATTGGTTCTGCGACATAAGGCTCCCCATGTACAGTCCAATTTTCATAACAAGGTAAAAAACCTTTTGTCAATAGATGTTTACAAACATCATCTTCCTTTAAAAACTTTTGATTTTTGCACCTCACACAAGGACATCTAATTTTTCCCCCAGATATATTTTTATCAATTGAAAATGCAAAATTGATAAATCTTCTAACACCGGTAATGTATTCAGGACGAAGGCGACCATCCATAAGACAACGATACATCCACGATCGATCATCCATGTTAATCTAATTAACATGACAACACCAATAAGCATTTTTTGAAATAAGCATACTTCTTTAACTACTAGTACTTAAACAATCTTTTGAAATATAATATGTTCGGTTAGTATTTTATATTTTCATTTATATTTTCTAACTAGTGACAAAAATAGACTTTTAGATTATGTTCGGTTAGTATTTTATACAGAATAAATGGATAAAGAAAAAAAATATTTAGTTGAACAATTATTAAATAAATTTATCTTTATAATAGTATTGGAGTTCAATTTTTTTTATTGGTCCTTCTAACTTTTGTTACCACCTCAAGTAGTTTTTTTTTTTATTTGGATCCTTTTATTTTTATTGGATCCATCAAACTTTTTATTTTTATTCGGATATTTTTTTGTTCAACTAAGAAATGGTAGATGAAATCAGAAACATGCGAGGCAATACAAGATTAAAGAATTTTTTTTATTTTTTTAAAAAGATGAAAATGCAATATAAAAAAAAAACATATTTATGGTTAACTGTATGATTTTCTTTCTTTTTTTTTCTTTTTTTTTCTTTTTGTGGATGTCAAGTTTGTGAGCATGTTAGGGTTTGTACACTTCCTTTAATATGCCATATCTTGTCCTTCGCAGATTTCAGAGCATAATATCTCTAGGATTCCATTTCTGGCACATGAAAAAATAAGCATGAACAGAATGTATGAGCTTTTCCTTTCCAGAATGTTAATCAGTAGTGACTGTACAAAGTTTGATAAGATTGACTCATATTTTTTGTTTTATAGATCACAGAAAGGTGTATTGGACAGATGGGAAGAACATTGCAGGATGTTATCTCAAATTGGATTGGGAAGTTGAACAACAGAGAAATTGGTAGGTTGGTTAATTCTTTATCCTCAACTTAATGGTTAAACATGGACGAGCAATAATTATTGTTAATATTTATGGTTAAGGTAATGGAGGTGTGAATATATTTATGTTAAACCTCTTTCTATGAAATGCTTATTATTTATATTTTGTTGTGTAATCAAAGTTTATAGTTAAACATGTAAATTAACTATTAGTCTCTTGGATAAGGATTTGTTTTTGTATTATGACATATTTTTTAAAAAAATATCAAATTAATATTTTTATATTTTTAAATAATTTTAATATAACAATGTTAAAAAAATTATAAAAATTTATTTTAATATAATTTCAATTTTAATATAACAATTTAAACATTTCTTTCAAACATCAATATCTCTCACCCATTTATCCCATCTCTCCCTCAAAATCCGATCAACAAAATTCAATATCAAATTCAACAGATTTCAAGCTGTTTTTACTATTGGGGTTTCTTTTTTCTTATTTTATCAATTACGTTGTGCATATAGTAAAAGGAATCAACTTTTCCATCATTGTAATGTAAGTATTGTTATTTACTACACACCTAAATGTGTAATCGTGATTATAAGTAGCAGAATTGTACTCAATATCAGATTTAATGAAAGAAAATCATTCCATTAGTTTTCTTATATAAACTGTCAATATTGTCCCAATGAAAGGCAAAGTTCCAACTACTTGAAAAGAGTACAATAGGCATTCCCAACAGAAAAATTACGCACGATATAATTAAGCAAACCATGTAAAAATGGAGCAAAATAGACTTACCTAAGCCCCAAGAATCAATGGCACAAGGTGGAGGTTTTCTTATTGCAACCCAATCAGATTTAGCCAACTCTATTGGATTATATTGTGATCCAATAAGCCATTCATATTGCTGGAAAAATAAAAAACATAAACAGTATGTTACACCCATCAAGTTATAACAATTGCTAGTCTTTAAAACAAATTAGTGCTTTGCTCTCTAATCCTTTATCCTTTGTGTGATTGGAAATGGATCTATACTAATTAGTGCTTTGCTAGAACTGACTTCACAGTGTAAACATCAAGCTCCCATCTTTTATATTCATTACAAACAATATCATGACCTTGTGAAACGAAAACAGCAACTGACTAAAAAATGAACAATTGCACAATGCTGGTGCATTTTACATGTATTATTACAGACAAACCTGCTAAAAAACATGCGATTGTTTCTGCAATTACACAAGTTGGCTCCAAACAATTTGCTACTTAGTTCATGCAACATAGTAACTATAAAAAAAGCCAAAAGAGCTGTAAAACTCTTTAATACAAAAACAAATCCTCATCCAATAGACTAATAGTTAACTTACATGTTTAAATATAAATCTAAGTTAAACTATGAAAAGCAGTAAGCATATCCAAGTTAAAGTATGAAATTTTAATATTTTTTTGGCACTTGTCTTCTCATAACAAATATTTTTTCATTTAAGATCTAACCTGAAAAATTTCATTTAATTTAATAAAAAGGAACTAACAGCTAGTGTCCTTTGATGGCTCAACAAATAAAGCAAAAGAGACTGGTGCTATTAATTGTTGCATGTGCATCGATAAATCAAGAATCTTGTTTGGTCTTATTTCTTCCATCACAAGCATTCAAACTCCTACTTTTTCTTTCAGAAGCAAGAATAATATGTAAGGCAAACTGCTTCACCTCACTTCTATAATCTGTTAGCTATATATTCTGTAAATTTTCACTTTTAATTAGTTTTAATCATTGTAATTAACCACTCTTGTAATACTCTTTTATTTTTTTTAATTATTGCTCTGATATTTACTCTTGTAATGTTCCCCCCCCCACAGCTTATTGTAAATATCCTTAGTATAAACTACTGATTTCCAAGACAAATATTTTTAATTTCGAGAAGGAAAATCCTGACAGATAGCTTCCTTTCTAGAATGTCCACACCGAGACTTGCCATTGTTAGCCTAGGATTTCAATATCTAAATGCAATTATATCATGTAATTAATGTGCTAAGCTGCTTGGTAGATTCATAACACTATTCTAGTACATGTATTCAGTAAGCTTATTAAATAGATAGAGGATAATCCAAAACAACAATTGCTGCATAATCCAAAACAGCAGCTGTGTGGGAATATAAAAAGGATATGGTGTAAATTATAAATAAGAAGGAATCACAGAAAATAAATTCTTCAATTAATAAAATTTATTACTAGCCATTTCATCAATTCTTGAACTGTTAAAACATAAAACCAGCACAACAATCATCAGTTCATCTTGATAAGGTAAATGCGCTTACTGTTTGCTCATAGGCATCTATTCCTTCACTGTCTAACAGTAAGAGATTGTACTGAGTTCCATCAAGGGCAGTTCTCTAATGTGGCAGTTCCTTTTGTACATGGCCGATGAGTGGATGCTACTTGAAATCCACTGCTCCTGCCAAGAAGCTACAATACACAAGTCCACCTCTTAGTTAATAACTGACACATGAGGTCAGTTGCAGAAATGGAATGTCATAACAAATAACTCTAAAATAAGCTTCAACAAACAAAATTCCAGTAGACATTCATTGATAAATCTACTAGTGTACATCTTAGGTAAAGGAATTGTGCATAACATCTTAAACCCATCCAGTTATAACACTTACTAGTCTTTTAAAACAAATCCAAGTTAAACTATGAAAAATAGAAAGGATATCCAAGTTAAACTATTAATTTTTAATATTTTTTTGGCACTTGTCTTCTCATAACAATTTTTTTCTTCTAAGATCTAACCTGAAAAATTTCAATCTTAAACATGATTCATTTTGAAATTTTAAAATAACTAGCATTTAATTTATAACAAGGAACTAACTTATGGATTTCAAAAACATAATGACTAACTTATAAAATCATAAAAAATGCATAGACTAAATTATAATTAACTCTAATTAACAATGGTAGCAGATGCAGAAAATGGTAACAGTTTGTATAAAAACAGTAAATGACATGTAGAAAAATTGCATGAACAAAGGAAGCTGGATGCATTAAATGATATTCCATGTAAATGACATGTAGTATAAGAGCACAAGACCTTAAAAAGACAGCATTAAGGAGACCATATTAAATAATAGTAAGAACGCAACACACCGCTTTCGTGCCAAGAAGAACCCAAAGGCTGATTAATTATTGAGGAAGATAACTTGATGCCACGCTTAAAAACCTAAGCCATCATATTGAACAAAGTCATGTCAGGACCCAGAAATTTAAAAAAAAAAAGCCAAATAACAAAGCAAGCATTAGGTACTGTAACAAAATGAGTAAATATTACAGATTTTTATCCAAAATTCAATAGCTGAAGCATACATATAGATGAGTCATATAGCCAGTTCCAAACTCCCTATTATATCTAGAATGCCTTTGATTTGAAAAAAATAAAATAAAAAAATAGTTAAATTAAGGAATTTTTAAAAAACAGAGAAAGAATATTAAAAAAAAATAAATGAAATTAAATAGTGAAATTACTATATTTCATGTACTAAAAAACCATGTCCCATTTCTTACATTGTTTCTCTAACTTTTTTAAATTCTCAATGTAACTATCATATTAAAAGCCTGCCACCTAAACCATTTGGTGATCAATAACGTTTCCAAATCATGCATGCTGACCTCAAGACAGGACAATCAAATGAAAACAGACAACATATATAGCTAATGTGGGAAATTAACTGATCACCATGCAAGGAGGAGGCAACCATGAATTCTAACCTCTTTCACTACACAATTCTGCTACTTATATATATAACAAGTAAAACAGCAAGAAAAAAACACCTAGGTGTCTGCGCACAGGAGGACAAAAAGACTGGCAGACATCAAAGAACACCCAGCATCAATAATACTAATTGTTAAAAATTAAATTGGGGGTTTTGATAAATTTTCAATTAAACATGCATAATTTCCATCAATCACTCTCTTCCAGACACAAGAATTGCCAGCATTGGTCAGGTTGAATAAAAGCATTCAATTTATGAACCGTAACCCTAAAAATTAATTTGGGGGTTTTCATAAATTTTCACTTAAACATGCATAATTAGGATATAAATCATGGTAAAAACATGTCATGAACCTTATATTATTGAATTAATAGCCTAAAACCATTATTCAAAGTATCGGGAAAAAAAATTCTTACCTGTGTTCTTCAGTTACAGGTGAGGGAGATAGATCAACACGACAGAATAACACCTGAGATTGGGATAGTTAGGTTAGAACTGTTTAGTGTAACTTAAATTGCAACAAAGAAAACAAAAACCATAAATTAATTACCTGAGCTATCGAAGAAAACAGTGCAAAACCTAACCCATTTACAGAGAAGGGGTAAAACAGGATGTTCGATGGTGATGATGATGGGTCTGGTGCGATGTTGCCATGGGTCTCTGTTTTTGTTGGTTTGCAGAGGAATATTGAAACTGTGAAGATGAAGGAGAAGAAGATGAAGAAAAAAAAATAGGGTTGCTGAAGACGAATGTGAAGATGATGAATAGTTTCGGATAAAGGAAGATGAAATCGATGAAGAGAGGGTGATTTTTGAACAGTTAGGAATCGATGTTCTTAGGGACGAAGAACGATTCTTTTTTTTTTGGTAGGTAGGACGAAGAACGATTCTGGAAGAGTGGAAGTAAATTAATTTTTAGCGTAATTGGTTTTGGTTGGATCTGTATCTCGGTGTGGGGGGAGAGAATGAAAATAAACGGTTTAGATTTTATGTAATCAACGGTCTACATAATTTTAGTTTTATATTAACATTACAAAAAAAATTTCAATTAGCAACGGAAAATCCGTTGCTAAATTCAATGTAAATTTTGCAACGGATTATCCGTTGCTAAAGTCCGTTGCTAATATTAAAAAAATAATATATGTGTAATCCGTTGCAAATCTGTTACTGAATTTAGCAACGGAATTATCCGTTGCTAAATTCAGATGCTAATGCCCCCTTTTTTAGTAGTGTAGAAAGATGTGTACGACAAGTTAAAGAATAAAAAGATGGGGAATTAATTCTGAGAGATGTAGTTCAACTGGTCAGGCTCTAGATTTGCTCCTTAGAGATCACTAGTTCGAGTCTCACAAACCTCAGGGTCACTGGAGGCTTACATGGTCGTTAACTTTAGGGCCCGTGGGATTAGTTGAGGTGCGCGCAAACTGGCCTAGACACTCGTGTTGATAAAAAAAAAAGATTGGGAATTTGAATAAACTATAATGACGATGATTACTTTGCTATATATTTAGTATCTTCTCACATCTTCCCTAGAACATTCTATTCTATTTATCATAAGGTCGTAAAGTGCAAGTAAGGTAAATTAACAAGCAGTCACAATCAATGTCCTCATTTTTCAAAGAACAATTATGATATTTAATGTATTCGTGGGAAAGTTTAGCTAGGTTACCAAGATGTATGGGAAATAGTTGAAAAAAACTTTGAGGAACCTATAGAAGGAGTAATGTTGACTTTCCCTAAAGGAAGGTCGTGCACAAGGCGAGAAGGAATGATCAACAAGCAGTCACAATCATCCACCAATATCTGAATAATGTCACTTTTAAGATAGTGGGTAATGCAACCACCGCCAAGTAAGTATGGAAAGTTTTGCGATAATCAAATCAAGGAGCTGACAATGTCAAAAATGTACGCCTATAAAAATTATGAGGTGACTTTGAAAAGCTACATATACTTGAATCAAAGAGCACTTCAGATTTCTTTGTTAGAGTATTAACCATATATAATCAAATGAAGAGATATGGAGAGAAGATGGAGGAAACATGTGTGGTAGAAAAGATTTTACCCACGCTGCAAAAAAAAGTTTCATTATATGATAATTGCAAGAAAAATCACAAAATATGGGCTTTTTAATTATTTAAGGAATTATGGAAAAACTACAAGTTCATTAAGAAAAAAGTCAATGATATTTAAGAAGACATAGGGGCAAAAACAATCTTTTCAAAACACTATTCAAAAGAGAAGTAAGATGGATAGTGGCAATCCGAGATCCAGATTTTATAAAACAAAAGTTGAATGTTATAATTATGAGAAGATGAGTCATTATATCTAGGATTGCTGGAATCTAGCCATAAAAGTTGAGGAAAATGTCATTCTTGTTGTAGAAAAGGAGAAAAAAACCACCATATTATTAGTCCATGATAAACGAATGCAAGCTAATGAATATATGATACCTAGACAATGATACTAGCAATCAAATCAAATATGGGGAGATAAGAAAGTTTACAAGCTCCCTGTTTACTATTTTTGCAATCTTCCATAGGTCTGTAAGTCTTTTTGGTCTTTTTGTGCGCCTACGAATAGGTGTTTTCCATGTATTCATATGCTTATCAAAAAGAAAAGAAAAAAAATAATAAAGGATGAGTCAAGAGAGAATAAAAAAACAATAAATAGCAAAGTAAGAGGGGGGAAATTACAGTATAGCTAAACAAATACCAAAAAAAAAATCTTTTGTGCTAAATTCTTTTTAAACCCAACATGAAATTATATCGGCATCTAACACTTACGGTAGAATAATTCTTTGTAACTTTGAATTAGCGGTTTATTGAAAACACGCTATATGGGCAATGGGACTGTGACTGGCAATTCAATTGTAAGCTTATTAATAAAGAGGACAATAATTTATGTTCAACTTAATATATTTCTCTTCATCCTTTTCTTTTCCACATTTCTCTCTTTACTCATAAAATTCTTTGAGCCAGCTATCGTCTAGCTTTTCTATACCTTTGGTATCGTATATATACAAAATAATTTATGAAAAAATCATTGATTAAATTCGATACAATATGTATAATTATGAAACAATTAATCCCTGTATTTTAATACTTGTTTAATTATCTTACTCTATAGATAGTTTTTCTTACGATGATCCATCTATTACCATATCCTGTAGTCAAACACGGTTTCTTACGATAATATCACCTTACTTGTAAGCCAAAGTCAGTACTTATTAAAGAACTTAACAATCAAATACTGCCGGAAATTCATTCAAAGACTAATGAAGAAACTTCTTGAACCATTCGTAATTTATCAAGTCATGCATATATGAATTTTAATTCATAGATGCCAATGTTTTGTCGGTTATGATAATAATTCGATCGTATAATTAATGGGCATTACGTACATTAATCCCAAGTGATATTCCTATCTCAATTTGAGATGGAAAAGAACACTCTCCAATTTTGAGACCTTGTTTTGGATAAAAACTTGATAGATGGCCCACGCTTTCACCATGAACCGGACAATTTTTTTTGCAACGCCAAAAAAATTGCTCAAGTGTTGTTATTGTCTAACATGAGATTGAATCACAAAATAAAAGTCTAACCTGAAAAAATAACAAAGTAAAATTCATAACCAACTAAAATAATTAGGGATAAACTTGAAAAAATAAATTAAAAAATAAGTGATTTAAAAAATATAGATTTAAAAAGAAAGAGAACTAAATTTCACACAAAAATAAAATAAAACCAAATCATAGAGAATGAAATTACATTGCAATCAAAAGAATGAAGACATAATTTAACTTAACAAACAAATAACTAGACTTTCTTGCTTTTTTGCAATGGGCAGCACGGTTTTCTAAGAGGAGAGAGGGGAAAGAGGGAGGGAGAGAGAACCCGCCAACCAGAGCTCCTCTACGTGCCGCCTCGGCACATGTGCCTCGTCACCGTGCTTGGGGTGGCAAGGCACATCGAACACCACCCGATTAGTGCGAGCAGCACCCACTTGTTGGCACGTGCCTAGCACGCGCTAGACATTTTTTAATATATATATATATATATATTACTCTTGACCCCACCTGATATCTATAATAAAACCATATTAAAATGACAAAAAAAACCCCTACATGCAGCGTTATTTTTTTCAAAATCCAAGGGTAATCTTGTATTTTCACTGTTTAAAAAAAAAGGACAATAGAGAAGCTCCTCAATACGTTGTAACTTCACTGTTTAATTTTAAAAAAAGAGATAGAAGAATCCCCCACCCAAAGATTAAAAATTTGTGCCTCAAAGGGCAAATCGGTATTTATACTGTAGCAAAAAATAAACGGATCATTTTACCCTAATCATTCTTTTAATAGCAAATGTATCTTATGGTAAAGATAATGGTACCCCTAATTGCATGTTAAGCTCTTTTTTGGGCAAGAATAATTTTATGTTTACACTGTTCAATCTATAAGAATTTGTGTCTTAATGAATAGTGAAAGACTGAGCTGATTTAATTTTATTTTTTTTTAGTAGTGATGGGGACCTAACGTCAATCAAAATAACCCGGAAAAATTGTTTCCATAGCTGGTCTAGCAAAAGACCAAATAACAATACCATATAGGTCTAAGTTCAATGACCCAGTGAATAAGCAACAGGAATTTCCTTGTAGGATTTTTTATCGAAACGAGTCCTTGAAGCCATAAACATGTCTAGGATTCAAAAATTCATCATTGCTTTACTAATTATTTAACAACATAACACTTTGTGTATGTATATATATATAAATTGCCAAGTTGCGGCTCTCTTTCGTTCTTAAAAGAAGGAAGCTGGTCATGCTATGTCACTATCAACGAAACAAAACAGACCATGTGAAACTTCAGCTAGCCCATCACCTGCTATGTTTCTTAATATTCCTTTATATATATATTAAAAAAAAAAAAAAAAACCTCTCGCCCGTTTACTATTTTTGGAATGTTTGAGCCTCCCCTCTATATATATGTAGTTACCAAGAGATGTCATCCAACCCATGAAGTCTCTAGTCTTTCACACTCACTAAAGCATATTTCCTTTCGTTAATCAACCCTTCACAGAAAAAAAAAGGGGGTCTGTGCCTTGTTCTTTCTCTCTTCAAAAATGGGAATTCAATTGATGGGGATTACTCATGCCAAACAAAAACTCCAAAGAAGTCTTTCAGCAAAAATCGCTGGTGTTTTGGCCACTTCTAATGTTCCAAGAGGCCACATTGCTGTCTATGTTGGAGAAGGCTACAGAAAGAGATGTGTTATTCCAATAGCATACTTGAACCATCCTTTATTCCAAGGCTTGCTAAATCGAGCTGAGGAGGAATTTGGATTCGATCATCCGATGGGTGGTCTCACAATACCTTGCAGTGAAGAGTGCTTCGTTAGCCTCACTTCGTTTCTAAGTAGCTCTTCATAAATGTTAAGCCACAAAATCACTTATTATATATGGTTTTTCTTGGCTCATTCATCGTTCTTCCCCACGTAAGTTTAAGCATTTCGAGACAACAAGCCTGTCTCTTCAATTTTTTGTAAATGCGTGCTTAATTTCCATGGAGATATTCTGTAATTTGGACAACAACGCTTTGTTGTAAAACTTGAACTGCAATCAATTTCTCTGCTACAAATGCAGTGATCATTAATCGCAAAAGGTTATTACTTCATTTCAGCTTTTTTGCACGCGGTAAAAATAAAATAAAATAAAAAAGTTTGAGAAATATAAGCTGGATTTTAAGTTTGCAACTATCACTCATCTAATTTAAAAAAACAAATATTATGAGATTGGCCTTTTAGAATGTTGGAATTGTTCCATTTCCTTGAAAAAGAAAGAAAAAAGAAATTTATGATTAATAATTGGTGAAGACACTGTTGCAGAACATGTAGCTACATATGTCGTTAGAATTATCCTGCATATGGATAAGATCAACCTAGAATTTTCATGTGATACCTTTTACATTTCAAATTATCATGTCCTCCTATTTTAAAATTACGAAACTAGCTATGTTGGCCCAGATGAAATTGCTCGGACGCGGCATGGGAAACGGATTGATGATCCACATTCTTTTAGGAATTGATACGTCCTAGTCCACGGAGGTTTTCTATTTTCTATCGAATCACTCATCTAAATTCATGATCTAATCAATCAACCGTCACTAGCTTCTATATTGTTTTAAGAAAGCGAGAAAAGGTACACGCATGTAGAGCCAGCTAAACTTAAGTAATTACTTGTCTTGGTGTATGCGCTTCGCAATGAATCTAGACTAATTTTTTATTGCAAAAAGTGATGTTTAGATGATGAAATGGGGTAAAAGAAAGGGAAAAAAAATCACGGACAACTGTGTTAATTAAAATCAAGATAACGAGATATCACGTCAAATTTATAATTTAAATTATTATATTGGAATAACTGATTAAAAAAAGAAAAATTATTATATTAATTTATAATTTAAATTAATATACAAAATAAATTTTATATTTGATTGAAAGGTGAAATTGAAAAAAAAATCAATTTAGCAAAAGAAAAAAAAATCAAAAGAATGAGGGGCCAAAATTAACATAAAAATAATATATATATATATATATATATATATATATATATATTGATTAAAGGGTAAAATTGAAAAGAATAATAAATTTTACAAAAAGACCAAGAAAAAAATTAGAAATCAAAACAATAAGGACCAAAATAAAAAACATAATATCATCAATTTGAATTGAAGGATGAAATTAAAAACCAATAAAAATTTTATAAAAAGACCGAGGCAAAAAATTAAAAATCCAAAAAATAAAAATTAAATTAAAAAATATAATATTTGATAAATTAAAATTTAATAAAAATATTATAACACCCAGTAAAATTATGAGCGTTTCATATCAAGAAAAACTAGGGGAGGGGTTACCGAGTTTCCCATATTAATTAGTACTAAGTTATTAAGAACACATCAACACATTTATGTGTCCATCATAATCATAACATATCCAAGTGTCCTGAATTTTATCCAATCCAACATATAACATGATTAGATTACGTCTAATCTCACAATTCCAACATTTTGCATTCGTTTGATGCATACGCAATACAATAATTAAATATAATAAACAATGCAATCTAATTCATGGAAAATATGAAAAGGCAAAGTCATGATATATTATAACTAAGCTAATTAAATATGTTAAGCATGTGCGGAGTGATGACCGTAAAAATGGAATTCAACAACTCGTGGATAACCAAGCTCAATACTTTGTGGTATGTTGGTTTTCAACCATCTTTTTCTTAAGTTATTGTTTTTTTGAATTTACTGACCTTTTTTTTTTCAAAATACATATAACACCTAATTGAAGAAGAGATACGGGAATGATCTCTCTACCCATCCAAATCTCAATTTAGATTTGTGGTTGGAGGTAGGATCGTCTAATGGACTCGATTGAAAACGGGTGTATTGTCTCTCTAACACTACATTCGAGGACTTGCAGATGGCCTGTAGTTTTTTAACCATTGGATTCTTACAATCAGTTCTGAGCACTCAAACTTTGGAGTTCAAGGAAATTTTAGACCAACGAGTTTAAGCTCGAACGACATATCTTAATGCTAATTGTGAATGACTCAGTGCTGAGATAGCCGAACTTCTCTGATTGATAATGGATATGAGATCACAGATGGGTGGTACATGTGCTCCTTTTTATTGGCCTTACTATCCCAGCAAAGACCCCCCTCATCCTCCTCCAACACTTTAATTCTAGAGTAAATTTAATTTTTATATTATTTTAATTATTTTCTACTTCTGTTTAATAGATTTTTTATAAGAAAATATTCTTAAATTATTATTGACGGGGTTACCAACAAACTAAGTCTGTTGGTATATTCTAAAAAGTTAGAAAAGAATTATTACAAATGTTACTGCCACTATTTACTCACTTATAGAATTACAAACGGTATGTTTGATGGTTACATGTTGAATTCATCGAAGGGCCGATGGCCAAAAATAAATCACCGATGAAATTACATACAGTTTTTTTTTATCGGTGATATGTTATATTTATCGATGGAAATACCAACAGAATAAAACGGGTAAATTTTTTTGGCGTGTTTTTTCCATTAGTAAATTCATCAGTAAAATTATTAACAATAGACCACAAATCACCCATGAGAGTTTTTTCAATAGGGTATTTTTGTCCGTTAACCCGTCAATAAAATTCATGTCGACAAACTAAGAGTATAAATACCGACAAAGAATTTCATCAATAAATCTAAAAATTTTGATGGTGAGCATGTTTTCCATGGTTAAACACAAATCAAGTACAATCATCCATCAAAAGAAACAACTCAAGAATAATTTCAAATCTTTGATAATACCCATTAAGCTAACTAATTTAATCTTTCTAAATCTTTCACTAATACTAGAAAACCAAATTATGAGATCTCTTACCCAATGTTTTTTATGGTTTCAAAGAGAGTTTTTCACATCAATTCTTTCAAATATCTTCTCTCCCTTATTAGCTCTAAAGCTTTTTCTCACTATAATCTTTCTATTTTCACCTATTGTTTTTCACTTCCCAAAACCTTTTTTGATGTTTCTCTCTCAATATTAATAAAACTCTCTTTAATCTTACCTATTTTTGTGAATTTCCTTCAAAATTCTGATGAGAAGACCTAAAGCTCTCATATTGTTTTTCTAAGTTGGACAAATCGGCCTCTTGGTTGTTTTAAAGACAATTTTGCTATTAATTATAATTTTTTCCTTCATTTATGCCATTATATATTTTTCGCATAAACTATCTGATTTTCTGCTTAAATCATGAGTCCTTCCTAAGCTTTTATTGAGCCTAAATTTTACACCCGGGTAGGATAACATATCAATAGACTTCATGCAAAAATTTTAATCTCATTCGACGGTCAAATTGAGGACTCTACCATTTAGCGTAAAACTAATTAGTTAGTGATTTTTCATTAAAAACATGAAATTTCATGTTCAATCCTCACATAAATCATATTAATAATCCTTATAAACCCTTAGGATCATTTTATTATTCCAAAGTATATTTATTTTATATTTTTAACCTTTATTTATTTATCAGGCTTATTATTATTTCACTGTAATGTTATCGATTTTTAACTAGTACTTGCATCTTCACTCTTTTCTTTTCATTGCACTATCCTTTATTATAGTTTATTATTTATTACCTCAATTATTACTTAGAATCATTTTCTCATTTTTCTTATTATTACCTCAATTATTACTTAGAATTATCTATATCTAAGGTGTATAGATTGGGGATCCAATTGTTAAAAATTGTAGTTAGAGGACTCAATTAAGAAACTACATATAGTTAGGAATTATATGACATTTGTCCCCAAAAAAAAATGGTTATAGATCACACTCGAGGGATGAGATTAATAAAGGGGGAGGGGGACTATTTATATCCATATATACCTTGGTTTGATCGAAAGGAGGAGGAGAACTATCCCATGTTTTTTCATATATTTTGATCAATTCTTATCAAACCAACCGTTGGATTTATGAGGAACAAAAAATGAAATTTTGATCTTCCAATACAATTTATTATAAGTTCAGAGCTCCGCATTTATCATGTGTTTTGGGCGGTCTTTTAATTATTTCACCTAATTAATATCGTTGATATGTATAATCACATTTTAAATATATCTTTCCTAGGTTTTATAAGATATGTCTGTGAAAAATAAACATAATTTTTTCTATATAATATAATAGCTACATAAGCTGGCATCATCCTAATTAATTAATGTGCTTTCTTCTATATTTATTTGAAGGATGGACCAAAGTGTCAAGGAATTAAGGGAAAAGGTATACACCATGAAAAAAAGAATTGATCAACTTATATTGTTTTTGTGAAAAGATGTATACATATTTAAGATCAATAGCACCACCTAATGAGATTTCTCTTAGGTCCAAAAATTAATCGCAGGCTGTGAGACTGGTGAAGACTTCTTCACTGCATGGAATGGTGAGACCCCCCATTGGATGATTAAAGCCGTACTCTTCTTCAATATGACTAAGCAACTTTTGGAATGAAGGGTTCTTCAAGTAGGAGATGGGAACAACAAATCTCTTTAGAGTTTCTCCAACATACACCACAAAATGGCCTTTCGGCACTATACTGGATGTTTCTGGAGACAAAAGAATACGCCTCACGATCCGCTTAGCATTAAACAGGCGAATACCCATTACTTCTACGAGTACTAAAGCAATAGTACTGTGTGCTTGGTGGGGAAGGATGATTGCTGAGCTAAGAAGATTTGAAGAGAGGTAAATGGAGAAGCTTGTACGTGCACTGAATGGTTATGCACGTATGGAATATGTGCTTATATAGGGGCAAGAACTCATGAGGTTAGACGAAGCTAGCTGCTCAAAAAAAGATTGATAATTAAATGGTGCAAATAGTACTGTTGATGTGGGATCAGTACTTTAAGGACATGTTCTTGCGGAATACACAGTTCCGCGTTGGATAAGATCCATCTTTAATAGATTTTCCATGTATACGTTGAGTTGTATTATCATGGGCCTACCAATTCATAAAATATTATATGCTGGTTCCCCTGCTCATACAATTTGTAAAACCAGCAGACCTATTTGGAGGGAGGACTGGCCACTACTCGCTAGCCACAGGGATATGGATATGGAATCCATCATATTCTCTTAGGAATAAAGTTATACTTCAAGTCGATCTTAAAAGAAAAAATTCTAAGAGTTCATATGCATTATTATTAGTATTATTATTATTAGAACATAATTTTAAAGTAGGATTTAATCCAACAATATATATATATATACTGATCATAAAAACAATATGGTCCCCAAGAGACGTAGCGTGATGGCAAAGAGTTTGAAATCTGTATAGTAGGTCTCGAGTTCGAGTCAAGGCGTGCACCTCTTGTAAGAGCCTGAGACAACCGAGATTTTACTCGCTCACTTGAGCCCACAAAATGTGCTTTATGGGAAGTGAGGTTTTAAGCTGTTAATCTAATATAATATCATACTTATAATTAAGAGGTGTAGAATTCAATAATTTTTAGGTAGTGGTTTGATATGAAATCAAAAATTTAAGAATAAATTATTACAAAAGTAATTATTACAAAAGCAATATTAATTAAATATATAAAAGCTGATTTTTAAGGATGTTCGATGTGTTTATAAATGAAAGAGTTAAAAATTATTAGAATAGAGAGAAAATAATTTATTTATTAGAAATAATTGTTCGGAGATAATAAAAAACTGATAATTTAGTGTGCATTTTTAAATAAAAAAATGAAAGAGAAAAAATAATAATAATTTTTGAAAGATAATAATTCCCCTCTAAAAAACCAATTTAGCTAGGAGATAATCATTACCCCTTTTAATAATTCTATCTCCTAAAAAACCAAACACTCAAATCTTATTCTTATAAAATTTGACCCCCTTAGCTTCCTATTAAACATAACCTTAGTCACAAAATCTCAGGTTGGCTACCGGCTCATATTATAAGGATGGTAATTATTTGAGCTAATGCAAAAGAGTTCTAGCCTGATGAATTATTGATTGTAATTATAATTATTTTTTAAAGTATTTTTTATTTAAAAATATATTAAAATAATATTTTTTTAATGTTTGTTTTAAAAAAAAATTAACATCAGTACATTAAAATATCCAAAAAAAATAATTTTAAATAAAAAAAATTCATAAATTTAAGAAAATGGCATTTTAGTTGTAATGTCAAACACCCTCTTAGTTATGGTTTGTCATTACGGTAGTTTTTGTTTTTAAAAATACTTTTTAAATTGTTTTTCATGTGAGATAATATTAAATTTATTTTTTTAAGTATTTTTCAATAGTTTTAATGTATTGGTGTTAAAAATTTTAAAAAATAATCTAAAAATAATCATTTTAATATATTTTTAATTGAAAAAATTAAAAAAAAAAACATAAAATTAAACAAATGATCCGATTACACCTTGGTATAAATAAAGGGGGATCTCACGTCACCACCATCCATATATATATATATATATATATATATATATATATATATATATATATATATATATATATAATTTCTCTTTACTGTTAAATTAGAATCAATCAGTCATATATATTCTTTGGCAAATAGAATGTCACCATCTTCCAATATATAATATTCTTTACTGACGTTATTTCGATAAAACCATATTCCTATTCTTTCAGCAGATGGCAGATCATGTCCCCACGCTACTTGTTTCTTATTGAAGCTCCATTTCAATAAGAGAACTTCAACTAGCATAACCTTTGTTTTGGCCTAGCAAACAGAATATCCCTTATGCGTAGGGTTTTTTCTCTTCTTCCCTGAGCCACGGGAGCCCCATGATTCATATCCCTAATGAGTCTCCATGGCCATTGGCGAGGGCATTGCATTACAGATCAAGTGGCTCTAGCCACTCCACGAGGCAGTAACATAGGATTCCATGTATCGAATCCTCGTCTCATTTCCTCTCCAGACTTGATGGAAATGTTCCAAAACAAATCATTATCAGTGCTATTCCAAAACAGCGGTTGTTCTTCTATCCTTTTTCTTTTCTTTTTTCCTGGAGAATGTCCTCTTATTCTTGCTTGAGATAAGAACAGATCATATATATGTTAGGATACTGGCATGCAAACCCGACAAGACAAAAGGCAAGGAATAAGATAAAATGAGAAATGAGACACACAAGAATTTACGTGGTTCACCCAATTGGGCTACGTCCACAGGCAAGTATAGAAGGATTTTACTAAGTAATGTGGGAATTACAACCTCTCTCAAATAATAGGAGAACAACTAAGAATCTCTCTATTATTAGGAGAAAACACCTCACTTACTCTCTCACAAATACCTCACAATTTTGTGGGATTACTCTCTCTTCACTCTACTCTTCTCTTCTCTATCTTGGTGTGCATATAGGCTTGAATGCATTGCCTATTTATAGGCAAGAGTGAGGGTATAATGGTCATAAATTTAGGAGGAATATATGCCTAACAACTCATCCTCCACTCATACTCCACCAATTATACCAACTCATCTTCCACTCACACTCCACCAATTACAACTCATCTCCCACTTAAATCCCATCAATTATGCCAACTAATTAAAGTGGCTTTACATTCTCCCACTTGAAGACTTTGATGATTTAATCAAGTCTTCACACTTGATCATTTGTGATTCTTCTATCCTTTCTATACTTGCCATCTTCATGCTGCTTACGTTTCTGCTAGGCCATAAGAGGATCTGCACCATATATACTTGTCAGTGTTGACTGGTTTGGTCAAAGCATCTGCTGGGTTTTCCTTTGTGTGAACCTTCTGAAAATCCACACTTCCATCTTCCACCACTTCACGAACAAAGTGATACTGAACATCTATGTGTTTTGTTCTTGAATGAAATGATGGATTCCTTGCAATATGCAAAGCACTCTGACTATCACAATACAAAAGAATCTTCTCTTGTTTGTGTCCGAGCTCCTCCATAAGTTTCTTCATCCATATTGCTTCTTTACAAGCTTGTGTAGCTGCCATGTACTCAGCTTCTGTTGTGGACAATGCTACAACAGTCTGAAGTTTAGAGACCCAGCTCACAGCTCCTCCTGCAATTATGAACACATAGCATGTAGTGGATTTTCTTTTCTCAAGGTCACCAGCAAAATCTGAGTCAACATAACCTCTGACAGTAAATTCTGATCCTCCATAACATAATGCAGCATCTGAGGTACCCTTGATGTATCTCAAGATCCTCTTAATAGTATTCCAATGCTCTCTACCAGGATTTGCCATGTATCGACTAGCTGCTCCCACTGCTTGTGCAATGTCAGGTCTTGTGCATACCATGGCAAACATTAAACTTCCCACTGCTGATGCATACGGTACTCGAGACATCTCCATCCTCTCTGCTTCATTGCTAGGAGACATACTTGAGGATAATTTGAAGTTAACAGGAAGTGGGGTGGAAATTGGCTTACAATCTTGCATATTGAAGCGTCGCAAGATCTTCTTCAAATAATTCTTCTGAGAAAGCCAAATCTTCCTCTTACTTTTGTCTCGGTGAATTTGCATCCCTAGAATCTTGTTTGCTGGTCCCAAGTCCTTCATATCAAACTCCCTAGCCAACTGTGCCTTCAATTCTTGGACTCGATCTTTGTTGGGGCCTATCACCAACATGTCATCCACGTACAACAACAAAATGATGAAATCTTCTTCAAACCTCTTGTAATACGTACAATGGTCTGAACTGAGTCTGTTGTACCCAAGGCTAATTATGAAGGAATCAAATCTCTTGTACCAACACCTCGGCGCCTGTTTGAGACCGTATAGAGATTTGTTCAACCTGCAAACCAAGTTCTCCTTGCCTGTTTCAGCAAAACCCTCTGGTTGGAGCATATAAATTTCTTCTTCAAGTTCTCCATGAAGAAATGCAGTTTTCACATCTAACTGCTCTAAGTGAAGATCAAATATAGCACACATTGCCAAGACTACTCTGATTGTAGTAAGTCGTACCACCGGAGAAAATATCTCATTGAAGTCTATTCCTTCTTTCTGAGCATATCCTTTCACCACCAATCTTGCACGATACCGCTCCACTTGATCATTGCCATCACGCTTTATCTTGTAAACCCATTTGTTGCCAATGGCCTTTCTTCCTTGTGGTAGCGGAACAAGATCCCAAGTGTTATTCTTGTGCAGAGCTTCAATCTCCTCTTGCATTGCTGTCATCCACATAGATACATCTGTGCTTTTGATAGCCTCGTGGAAAGTTGAAGGCTCTCCATCCTCTGTTAGAAGACAGTATGCAATGTTACTCTCAGTAACATATTCTGAGTGCCAAGCCGGTGGCCTTCTTTCACGAGTCGACCGCCGAACTTCAGGAGTTTCAGTCTCTATTTGTTCTTGCTCTGGTACAGCTTCAGAAGAAGTATGATTCTGAGTATTTTCAATCTGGACTGCTGTAGTCTCCTTTAGAATGCTATTATGTTCTTCCATTTGCATTTTACCTTCTGCAAATATGACATCCATGCTGATGACTACTTTGTGGGCAGTGGGATCCCACAAGCGATACCCCTTCACTCCATCAGCATATCCCAAGAATATACATTTTCTGGATTTTGAATCCAGCTTGCTGACTTCTTGAGTATTGTACATCACGTACACAGGACTTCCAAATATATGCAATCGAGAATAATCTGCTGGTTTTCCAGTCCACATCTCCATTGGTGTCTTCAGCTCAATTGCAATTGATGGAGATCGATTTATCACATAACAGGCGGTATTGACTGCTTCTGCCCAAAATGACTTTTCTAGACCTGCAGCCTTCAACATTGCTCTTGTTCTTTCTAATAGAGTTCTGTTCATCCGCTCTGCCACTCCATTTTGTTGTGGAGTGTATGCCGTTGTGAACTGCCTTTTGATACCTTCATGTTGACAGAAGTTATCAAATTCATCACTGGTATATTCTCCTCCATTGTCAGTCCTCAAACACTTGATCTTCTTTTCAGATTCAAGTTCCACCCGCGCTTTGAAAGTTTTAAAGACTGTGAACACATCTGCCTTCCTTCTAATTGGATACACCCAACATCTCCTGGAGAAGTCATCTATGAATGATACAAAGTATCTTGCTCCTCCCAAGGATACAACCGGTGCTTGCCAAACATCAGAGTGAATCAGGTCTAAGATGCATTTGCTTTTAGTTGTTGATGTGCCAAACTTCAACCTGTGCTGTTTACTTGTAACACAGTGCTCACAAAAAGGTAAAGTAACCTTTGTAAGCCCAGGGAGTAACTTCTGATCAGAGAGAACCTTTAAACCTTTCTCAGACATGTGGCCTAGTTTTTGATGCCACATCATCGTCTTCTCTTCTGCAGGATTGGCTGATGCGATTGACGCTTCTGCCCCATGATGTGTTTCTCCCATTAATACAAACATGTTTGCAACTGTCTTTCTTGCCTTTAAAACCACCAGCGCTCCTTTGACAATTTTCATTATTCCATTGTCTGTTCGGATCTTACAGCCAAGACTATCAAATTGTCCTACAGACAAAAGATTCTTCTTCAAGTCTTTCACATGCCGCACTCCTGAAATAGTACGAATTAAGCCATCATACATCTTCAATTTGATGGTGCCAATGCCAGCAATCTCCAAAGCATGATTATCACCCATGAACACTTTGCCTCCAGAGATGGGTTCATATGTATGGAACCAATCTCGATTAGGAGTCATATGCCATGTTGCTCCTGAATCCATTAGCCAGACCTCAGTGAGCTCTTCTCTATCTGTAGAGACTGTCGCTGCTTCACTATATAAAATCTCTCCATCTTCTGAGGTGCTTGCAACACATCCTTGAGGTTTTGATGACTCTGCAGTATTCTCTATACCCTTTTTAAACCAACAATCCTTTTTAAAGTGCCCTTTTTTGCCACAGTTGTAGCATTTCACAGTCTTCTTACTTCTTGATTTGGACCTCCCTTGCCTTTGACTCCCACTAGAGCCACGCTCCGTTGATCTCCCTCTTAACACCAATAATGCCTCTGCTTGGTTTGAACTATTTCTGTCTCCTTTATTTTTGCGCCTATTTTCTTCTTCCAAGATGGCGGCTGCAACATCATCAAAGACTAAATAGTCTGTGAGGATATTATTGGTCAAGTTGATAATGAGCTGATCATACGAATCTGGAAGACTTTGAAGTAGAAGCTCTGCACGTTCACTTTCCTCTATTTGTTGACCCAACGTAGTGAGTTGTGAAAATAGAGTCCTTATTGTGTTGATGTGGTCAGTCACCGCCGTGGTTTCTGCCATTCGAAGGGTATAAAGTCTCCGCTTTAAGAAAATCTTATTGTGCAAAGACTTGGACTCATATAGCTTTGTTAGAGTCTCCCATATCTCCTTAGCTGTTTTCTTCTCCGCCACACTTGATAATACTTCATCGGCTAATGCTAAATGTATGTTAGCAATAGCATTGCCATCCATCTCATTCCATTTTGCATTATCAGTGATCTCCGCGGGTCGATCCCCAATTGCTGCCAAGCAATTGTCTTTCCTTAAGATTGCCTTGATTCTCATTTTCCAGAGTGAGAAATTGCTCCCATTAAACCTTTCAATCTCGTACTTTGCTGCCATTTTATTCACCGTGATCTATTCAGCTATCACCGTTTCACAGAACTGTAACGTATACAGAAATAGTATCGTGTGAATAATACTTCACTAAGTAAGTTCCCAGGAAAGATTGGAGGGGTCACAAACGGTCCCGCTTAAAACCCAATCTCCTTAGACAGAACTTCCTAGACTGTATTTAATCACCGCACTGACTTTCTATATACGCCAACAGTAACTTATGTGTACAGTACCGTATGGGTGAATAGTGCCGTATAGGTGAATAGTAACCGTAGACGTGAATAGTAACCGTATACACGAATAACTTTTGTGTATTAACAACACCAACCAACCAGGCTCTGATACCACTGTTAGGATACTGGCATGCAAACCCGACAAGACAAAAGGCAAGGAATAAGATAAAATGAGAAATGAGACACACAAGAATTTACGTGGTTCACCCAATTGGGCTACGTCCACAGGCAAGTATAGAAGGATTTTACTAAGTAATGTGGGAATTACAACCTCTCTCAAATAATAGGAGAACAACTAAGAATCTCTCTATTATTAGGAGAAAACACCTCACTTACTCTCTCACAAATACCTCACAATTTTGTGGGATTACTCTCTCTTCACTCTACTCTTCTCTTCTCTATCTTGGTGTGCATATAGGCTTGAATGCATTGCCTATTTATAGGCAAGAGTGAGGGTATAATGGTCATAAATTTAGGAGGAATATATGCCTAACAACTCATCCTCCACTCATACTCCACCAATTATACCAACTCATCTTCCACTCACACTCCACCAATTACAACTCATCTCCCACTTAAATCCCATCAATTATGCCAACTAATTAAAGTGGCTTTACAATATAAACGAATAAAATGTTAACAGTGTCATAAATATTGAGGCTAGCAGCACCGATAAATAACCAGTTAAAGGCAATTTCAACCTGTATATTAATTAGAAATATTTCATTTGATCAATTAATTAATAGAAGGGGTTGCATATATAGCTGAAATATTAGCATAAATGCATTTTATACGAAAAAAGAGAATCATGTAGCTAGCCAACGCTATCTCTCATTTCTTTTGGTTACTATACCACGTATATATGAAATAATTTCTCTTCTATAATTATCAAATCTTATTAGTCAAACACGTTTCTAGTTGACGATAGCAATAAATGTAGTCTAGATATCTAAACTAGGCTCTCTTTGCAAGTCAAATTAGTCAATACTAAAGTATTTAAAGTTATATTAAAATAGTTTTTTAGATTTTTTTTATTTTAATATCAATATATTAAAATTATCAGAAAATATTAAAAAAAATTAACTTAGTATTCTTTTCAAATTAAAAATACTTTTGAAAAAGCCCTAAAAATAAATTAAGTTGTGTGAAATACCTTCTTAATTAAATTCAAAATGTATGGTATACCAATTCAACCACTGGAATTCTTTTTAATCAATCCATCCATACATAGGCTCGCTTGAAACATTCTTTTATTCTTTCAATATTAATGCCTAATATTTAGTCTAACTCTACAGCTCAATAAGTCATGATCTGACAGCAGCTTAATTAATGGCTTGAGAAATTACATATACAATCAACCCATAATTAACCTCTACAAAGTACCGCCTTTACCATCCCCAGCTAAAGAAAGGCAATCTACAAATTATTGGGTACACATTTTTTGGATAAAACAGTGAGGATTTAAGGTCATCAAAATGATTACCATCAATGGTTAATGAACAAAATGAATCCGGATAGACTTTTACTTTCTTATTGACAATCTCCCTAAAATATCTTTGTTAATTGTCAATGTGGTATATTAAAAAAAAAAAAAACTTATGTAGTGAAGTTTAAATTATCTCAGTAATTAAAGGCTTTTTACGATGGGTAATATCCATAATTGAGTGATAATTGATCTCTAATGATTTTGTTTTTTTTCTTTTTAAATATGATATTGATAGGTAATTTGTTTTAGTTAATTATCAGAAATTATTTTTTACGTTCAATCTTCTATTATTACTTATAGTTTAAATCAAAATTTTAAAATATATATTTTTATTGTATCCAGTCAAGTTAAGTTGATAACTCAAATATCAGTTTTTTCTTACTTCGTTAAAAATATTGTCGTCATCCGAGTGTCCTTTTATACATTAAAAAAATTCTGACTAGCCTGTAGCATATCACGGGTCACCAACCTACTTTGTTTACTATAGTTTAAGGAGGAGCACAGCACAAGCCACCCCTAACTCAAACGTGAAGGAGGATTCTAGGCACATCTTTCATTAAAAAGATGGCCCAAAATACTGGTCACAATTGGGTCCAGTCCTTTGCAACATGGAAATAAGTCTCATAATCTCATTCCTGTACGTGATCCTGCTCTGTATATATAAACCAGTCCCAACCAATCCATAGCTTGTCTTTCATCAAATTAAAGAAAGAGGCGTACTTAATGGTGAAAAAAGATATGGAAATACCACCTAATTGTAAAATTCAGAAGAAAAGAAATAATCATCCACATAGGGTGCAAATAAAAAAAAGCTAGGATGCTTCAAGTAGGAAATTGGAATCACAAATCGCTTCCTTTTCTTCTCTTCCTCTCCAAGATAAATTGCAAATGGCCTTTTGGCACGTCTAGCCTTGTTGATTTTGTATGTTGATGATGATCCGAGGTAGAACTTCTTCGAATCGTATCTTTAACATGAAGAAACATCTCTTTCAATTGAAATAGCCATGTTGATTTTGTTCTAGTAGTTAAGAAAACGTTGGTAGGCTGAAAAACATAACTAGCTCAACACCACTGTTTTTCAATGTTAGAACAACATATTCTTTCTCTAGTGACCTTCATAGCTTTGAGAAACATTAAATCAATATAGGAAATAAATGGAGTGACGATATTGCTATGGTGTAGCAACTTGTGCTTTGTCCTTGCACTACAGAAACTGGACGATTCTAGAATACCAAGAAGATAACTTGTATACGTACGTAGGGTCCATTGGTAATATATCTAAAGATAGTTAAAAAGAAATCTTTCTATAGCCTTTTAACTAGGGCATGTTCTTGATGTCAGTGTGGGCCAATTGATTGGCTGCTAGATCCAAGAAATGATCATGAAACTCATGGTTTTCTCTTCTTTCTTTCTCTTTGTCATATTGCTGTTCATTACTGCGGCCATCCCTTCTCAGACCATCTCGGGTGCACATATGCTTATCTGAGTCTCGTTTTTCACCTAAAACTATCAAAAAGAAGCAAATCTTGTAACCCAAAAAGAAAAAGAAAAATGTACCCGGAATCCAGATAACTGAAACAATAATGAAATATAATTAGAACTAGCTTGTCAGAGTGATCAATCAATCTCCCAAGTCCAACGCATGTGGCTATGAATGATTGCTCCAGAAAATTGGCACAAACGCGCAACTTCAATTTGCTTCATATCAAGCGGCATTGATTGAGCAATCACATAAGAAGATATACTTCTTTATTTAATTTCCTTTTTCCCGAAGCTACCTCAAGTGATTCATGACAAGTCTTTGATGAACTACTTGTAGAATAACCATTGCAGCACTGGGTGGAAATTACACTTTTGAAGGGCATACCAAGCGTTCTGCTTTTAACTCAGACTAATTTTTGTCCGAAGTGACTTTGTCCACCAAGTTATTATTTCTAATTGGAATTTAAGTTGAGAAAGAATTTCACAAATATATATATATATATATATATATATATATATATATATATATATATGTTTTACTATAAATATCTCTTGCCACCCAATCCGATTTCTTCTACTGTAAATGTTTCAGATTTTAGCAGATGGGATACTTAGTAATTGAGATTTGAAAATATTTTTTAGAAAAGATTTGAATTGTTTAAATCTTCACCGAAAAATAGTATGAGTAGTGCTAAATTTTAAAATAAAAATAAATAAATAAAGAACACATGGAGCATTGAGTCGTAATTCTAATCAACTATTTTTTAATATATATATTCAAATCTTTTAACCATCAATTTTATTTCATTTTGCGAAATAACTGATATATCTTGTTTTAGTTTAAAAAAAAAACAAACCGAGACAGATTTCATCTCATTCAGTATCTCGGCCCGTTCTAGAAATTCCATCCAAATTCTACCCAGAATGTTCTGGTTATATTCCGGCTGTTTTGTTCCGGCCATATAGTATTTTATTATTATTATTGTTAATTTTATCTTTTAATACTTGGTTTATTTAATATTAGATTTTATAATTTAATGTGATTTTTTTTTATGGTTATTTTAATTTTATAATTTTTGTTAAAAATTTGATGGGTTAACCCCAAAAGAACATGCTGAAATATTTTAAAATTAAAATATATAGTTTCAATTAAAAAAAAGATAACATTGTTTTTTACTAAATATGGAGGCCCTTGTAATTTGTTAACTGTCATGGGCTTAATTCCATTTCATTCTGTCGGAGAATGCATCTACATTCGATTGGTCTTAAAGAATAATCACGCAAGGATGAAGTCCAAGATAGAATATTAATACACACTTACTTCTGTTTTTTCCTCCTCCTTTTTTCCAGCACTTGTAGTCATCGGGACAAAATAGAAAATACTGCGTAAACTCTCTACAAAACTTGAGGAGGAGAAACTGTGGATCTTCGATGTTGTAGCACTAAAACACTATCCATTAGCCAATCTTTTTTGACAACTCGAAAATGTTGCTCTCGACTCACAGTTACCGGTGTACGGCCCTCTATTTTATAAAGCATTTAGTCGACCTGGTTTATTAATATTGTTGCAATGGTTTTTTAAAAAAGTATTTTTTATATTAAAATATATTAAAATAATATTTTTTAAAAATTTATTTTTGATATCAACATACTAAAATGATTTAAAAATAATAAAAAAAATTAATTTTTTTAAAATACATAAACAAAATCAAAATCCTTAAGCTAAGCCATGTGAACCTTTGTTGCCATGGGTCCTCCTATAATACCCAAAATAGCAAAACAGCCGCATCCGCTGAACATGCACCCAACTGCCTCTCCACTGGAAAAGTATGGCAGTCCACCCCCGAAAAAAACCCTATAAATACAGACTCAAAACAGCCTTCTCATTCCACAAGACTTTCACAACTTTCACCACACACACGCAAAAAAAAAATCTCAAATCATCCTTTTCGAGCTCAAAATCAAATTAACATAAATGGGCATTCGTTTACCATCCATGATGCACAATGTCAAGCATATAATCAAAGGCAAATCTCTTCACTGTAGAAATCAACCAGATGTACCAAAAGGACATGTAGCGATATATGTTGGAGAAATGCAAAGGAAGAGGTTTGTGGTACCAATATCGTACTTGAGCCATCCTTCATTTCAAGACTTGCTTAATCGAGCCGAGGAAGAGTTTGGCTTCAATCCTCCAATGGGTTGCCTTACAATTCCTTGCAGAGAAGAAGCCTTCATTAATCTTGCCTCTAGATTGCATGCCTCATCATGAATTAAAAAACGAAGAAGCGAGCAATCTTTTACAATTTTGTCATTGTTTATCTTATGTATTTATTTTTCTAGTAGAATATATAGTTGTATTGATCTATGCATACAAGTATTTAGTCTATGCATAAATGAAAATTAAGTTCCAAGCTAGCCTACTTCATTTTTATGGCTCTCTTTTTTTTCAATATTATGTTCTTATTAGCTTAATTATTGCTAAAGTTTAGAGGGAGAACTCCAACTTATTTAATCAAAACTTTTAAGGAAATTAAAACAGCAACCATTGTCAAAGCTCCTCCAAGTCCAAAAATCATAGCAAGCCAATATATATATATATATAGATGTTTAATTTGCAAGTACATCATTGAGATTTCAATATGGATAAACACTAAGGTTTTTTTACATGTCAATTGGTCATTATGAATCGGACAATTAAGACTTGAAATTTCTATTTAAAGGTATATATCGGATTTAGATAAAGAATTGAAAGTAGGTTACTTTTCATTGTATACAGTGTAAGGATCCTGTGGATGTTGACTATAGATATAATTTAATTGATCCAGTCCTGAATTTATTTTTTAAAAGTCATTAGTTAGAGTGTCACGAATCTTAGCGCTACTGGAGACTTACATAGTCATTAATTTCAGAGCCCGTAGAATTAATCAAAATGCGCGTAAACTAACTCAAACACCTACGTTATTCTAAAAAAAAACACTATCTTCAACATGGCATGTAGTACCGTAAAGGGTTCCCAACAAGCGGTTTCTTGACAAGTTAGTGTATGATAAATTCTTGGGTGGTTCATGTTTCTTAATTCCTCCTTAATTTTCGATCTTGCTCTCTCAATCCACCATGACAGCATGGAACCTTAAACAATCGAAGTGGCCTTATATTGTTCATGGTCAGCACCCATAACTCCCCCTGTGTAGTCATGTGATGTTCCTAGCTAGATATTCTTCAAACAAATCACCAAATAATTTATTTTATGATAAATAAATAAATAAAAAGGCGAATTGAAAGCTTTTAGCAATTTAAGGTGCTAATAAATGGCACATGCATGAAGAGGAGAGTTCGTTAATTTGTCAGTCAATCATTGCACGTACGTGCCAACTGAAAATCGTTGCCCTATATATATATATATATATATATATATATATATATATATATATATATATATATATATATATATATTTGGCAATATGGCATAGGATATATATACCTCACCTGGACCCAGTGGCGCAGGGAGGGGGGGCTGGCAGGGGCCCAGCCCCTGCAAGAAAATACCCTTTTTTTATAAATATATAATAAAACTAACTAAAATTTTTCTTGCCCTTTCTAAATTTTTCTTGGCCCCCCTAAATTTGTTTTCTTGCTCCGTCCCTGCCTGGACCTTATAATTAGAACTTCCATATGAAGAGATTAACATATAGAGATTAACATATTTTTTAAATTATTTTAATATCTTTTTTTTATATTCATCTCGAATTATTATTAATAATTATAGTTTAAACACTATAAAACTTTTCCTATTCTGAGTGGCGAGATCACCATATGACCCAGGTGGATAAGGTTTGGGGAGAGCTTTCTTGAGGAAAGAACGGGCATGGTTCGATGAGTTGGGTCCCGTGGTAACTCGAGAGCCCAGCTGGTTGTCAAAAGACGTAATTGCTTGAAGTTACCTGGCCCATTTTTCCATCGTTGCTCCTCCATTTCTGTCATCTCACATTGGGCTCAATGATTTAATAATGCCCTCGACTAATTTTTTTATAAGAAAAAAAAAAAACAGGAGTAATCAATGATCCCAGCACCATCATATTTGGTTTTGCATTTAAAAAATGTTTTTGAAATTTTTTTTAAAATTATTTTAAATTAAATTTTTATAATTTAAAATCGTTTCAATTTGTTAATATAAAAAAAAATAAAAATTAAAAATATTATTTCAATGAATTTTCAAGCAAAAAACATATTAAAAAATAATCACTTAATATCAGAAATTACCTAACAAAAAAACAAATAAAAGGAACGAATGCCCAAAGAAAAATGCGTACATAGAATTCGGGTCAATTCCTAAAAATTTAACTTTAACAATACATTTTTAATCTCAAAAGAAAATAAAGAAGAGATCTGATTGTAATTCACTGAAGAAATTTCTTTTTAACTGGGTCCTTAGAATCTCTAAAACTATATCAATTAAAACTTGTCTCTTAAAACTACCACCATAATTCTAAAACAATTGTTTTTGGATCTGGAGCATGCTATAGCTAAACAACACCTGGATCTGGCAACATTTACTAGATCCAGTGCTTCGATCTGGATCTAAGCAGATAATGGTAGACCCAGCACTTGGATCTGGCCATACATCAAGCCTAGGCGCAACACAACCTGAATATGCAAGCCAGACCCGGGCACCATCTTAAAAAGATTTGTGCTGGCTTTTTAAGGCTTTGACTGTTGGAAGTTATACTTGGTCAATAATCATTTGTTGATTAGATATCACATGCATTTGTTGGGCCATCATGAAAATCATATTTGGACTCGTATGATTATTTGTTTTCACTATCTTAAGCTAATTTTGAAAGCTGGCTCTTGCATTTTATCAACAGCTAGCAATGCCAGATCTTTTGTTGCTGTATGGCATGCCGTTAGATTATCTAGTGCGGCGATAAGTGACGTGAACTTTCCGGCGACGAGATGCTTTCCTTGTTATTTTATCATCATCTCTATAGGCCCAGCTTCACGTACTATTCTCTTTTCCACCTTGTGCCTGCGCGTTTATGCGTTGTGAAAAGTGGTGGATACGTTCTCAATATTCTCATGATTTCCTAGACTAGCCTAATTCCTCAACTGTGTATGCTAGCTAGCTCGCTCTTTACTTCCCATCCCATAAGAGTAGGCGCTAGGCACTCACTGAGATCCAAAGGTTGCCTGAAAACTTCCACTTGGACAAGATGAAGGGCAAAATGCAACGCAACGCGCAATCCTCTTTCCATTTGACATATCATGTTATTTGTCTTTAGAATGACTCTTTTTAAATAATGTGTGATCGCATGCATGCATAGGCTAGTTGGTTACTGTACTCGGCTTTCACTGGGGGGACTGGGTTCAAATCCTGGCATTGATTTAGAAAAGATATAAATGTATTTGCTCTATTAAATTATATTTATTCTTAATACTATTTTATGTGAGAATTTATTATTAATATTATTTAAAAACAGACAAGATATTTTTATTAATTTATCTAAAATGATGAATCCTCTTATAATTACTTAAATATCTTCGTATAATTCATGTTTATCTAATATATATAGTTATTTGTTACCCTTGATTAGAACAACATGTAACAAAATCAAAACATAACACTCATAATATAAGATAAATTAGTAATTTCAAGTCTAAGAATCACTTACACAACTGTTACATGAACCTTTTTATAAATACAGATAATCTTTCTATATGAAATTCTCATACGGGTCAATTCAATATACATGTCATCTGACAAGCACTTATATATTAGTTCAAAGTATCCTTCATATCTTATTTTATGAAAACAATTGCTTTTTTTCATAAAGAAAAAAGCATAATATATATTAATTTCAACAACTCTAATTAATTAATGTTCAGTCTTAATAAAGCATTAACTATAAATATTTAGGGATAATGCTTTGATATAATAGAAATCTCATAATTATAACAACTTTATAATTTTATTTGTAAAGTATTTTTATCCTAGTAACATTATTTTTACCCTAAATTTATTAATAAATTTTTGATGAATATTAAAAATAAATAAATTATTATTAATATATATATATATATATATGAACAAAATCAATGCTACGTATAATCAACCAATGGGTTACAAAAAATTTTAGTTAATTTTTGTTAACGTTAATTAATTTATAAAAAGCATATTTTTTGAAATATGGCTAAATAATGCTATTATAATAGCATTAATATTAAAAATATGATTGTATTCTAACAGTATTATTTTTAAAATATTAAAAATTATCATTCTCCTAAAATTCTTATGAAATAGTGTCGTTTTTTCAAAAAAAAAAAATTCCAATTGACGTAGGGTCCTTGTTTTCGGCCGAGTTGGGGGCGAGTACTGATGATGTGGGTTCAAGTTATGGCATCAGCCTTCTTAGTGGAATTTATCATGTTCTTCTCAGTGATGCAACTTGTGCTTTTCTCTGGAACCAGTTCCCGTTGTATCCATCTATTCTACCCAAATATAAAAATAAAAATAAAAATAGGAACCACGTACATTTCACTACAAGATTTAACGGTTTTATTGGCAGAATTTTTCCGTTGATATAAAACACATATTCCATCTGTAAATTAATTATTGATAGAATCACTGATGGAAATACTCTGTCGGTGAATCTTTCATCGGTAATTTTTTTTCTATCGGTAAATCCGTTAGTAATAAAAAAATAAATTTATCCGCTTTATTTCGTCGGTATATCCCTCGGTAATAATTTTTTATTACCAATGGATTTACCGATGGAATTTCCGTCGGTAATTATTGGAAAAACATTTTAAAAAAATTTATTTTATAAAATTATAAAATAATTAAATTAATATAAATTAACACTGTATAATATATACTCAAAATGCTTGGAAAAAAAAATAAGAAAATCAACTCAAACAAATTTGCAACAAATAAAAAAATAAAAAAAATAAATTCAACTAAAAAAATTCATATGAAAAAAATGAAGTTGCAATTGCTAAAAATTTAAAAATCCTATAAATAAATCTACTAAAAATTGATCCCATATGAAAAAAAAATCTCACAACAACATTTATACAATTATTAAGAACAAAAACAATTAAAAATAAAATAAAAAACAAATATAGTGAAAAAAATCATGAAAAAAGAAGAAAAAAGAAAAATCTTACCTTAATGTAGTTGCAAGTGAAGCTAAGGAGAGAAAAAAATTCTATTAAGCATAGTAATTAAAAAAAAACTAAAAGGATAAAAGAAGAAAGAAGAAGAAGACATACCCAAGCATGGAGGAAAAGAGAAGGAGATGAGAAGAGAAAAGAAGAGAAAGAAATAGATAAGAAATGATGTTTTTTACATATAGTGAAGAAGAAGAACAACAAGAACAAGAACAAGAAGAAGAAGAATAAGAAACGAGTCTGTCTCTTGTGAAATAAAGACATTCAGGTTTTTTATTAGGATGTTTTACCGACGGATTTACCGATGGATAATTAAATATTAATATTTTTTAATTATTCTGTCGGTAATTCCATCGGTAATATTTAATTTAAATTTTCAATTTTGTAAAAATTTTTTAGAAACCGCCAAAAAATTATCGACAATTTTTCAATCCGTCGGTGATTCCTTCTGTAATATTTAAATGAAAATTTTAAATTAATTGAATTTTTTCAGAAAACCGCCAAATAACACCGATGAATTTTCAATCCGTCGGTGATTTTGTCCGTAAAGAACAACAACTAACAGTGCAAGTGGAAAGTGAACAGTTCTGGAGCTCTCTGGAAAATACCGACGGAATTTTCCGTCAATGATTCCCTTTGTAATTAACATGATGAACAGTGTTCACAGTTTACCAACAAATTTACCGACGGAATATTTATTATGTCGGTAATTCTGTTGGTAAAAATAACACGTCATAATTTTTTTTGCTTTATTTTAATTTTTTTTCCCACGGTAATTCCCTTGGTACGTACCGAGGGAATATTTCTGTCAGTAAAATCCCTTGGAAATTTACCGACAAAAATATTCCCTCGGTATTTCCATTTGTATTTATTAATGTTCTGGTAATGTTTTGATACAACGACCAATTGATTTTTTTTTTCTAATTCGTTTGTTAAGAAAAAATTTGATAAATTGCCATGTTGGAAACTATACAGCTTATTAACTACAATATTTCTTTAAATATTTTTTTCTTTTTTCCACGCTGGTTTGCCATGTATAAATTGCATGCTTCAGGAGGGTTTATACTTTATATATATATATATATATATATATATATATATATATATATATATATATATATATATATATATATATATAGGCCTTTAAAAACATGAGTCCCTAGGCCTTTAAAAACATGAGTCCCTAGGCCTTTAAAAACATGAGTCCCGGTGCCTATATATATATATATATATATATATATATATATATATATATATATATATATATATAAACCCTAAACTCGAACGCTCTGGCCTTTAAAAACATGAGTCCCGGTGCCTGCGGGTACAATTATGCCTGTGTACGGCCGTCTGTTTTGAAGAATTAATAGAGAGCGACGCCAGGGTATGATCAGGATTGGCGTCTTCTGTCTCCAATAATCAAGTGGGTTTGGTTATCTTTGGATGAATAGGAAAAGAGTATCAGAGCTGTTGAGCAAAGCCTTGTGATGTGTGATGCGTCCCTTTTGGCTTCGTTGATGAAATAAATGCACCCCATTTCTCATCTCTGTGATCACAAGCCTTCATAGCTCCAAAGTGCTTAAGCGCTCACAAATCTACAAGCACTAGGAGCTTTCCTTCACTGCCAGTCCCCCTGTCCATCTACCAGAGCCAATTCTATTCAGATCCTTCAGCATTTCCAGACATGGGTGTCCTCAGTTTTCCTTCTGTGATTCATAATGCAAGGAAAATCCTCAGGCATCAGTCTCTTCCTAGTAGAAATCACTCGGATGTCCCAAGAGGCCACATTGCAGTGTATGTTGGGGAATTCCAAAAGAAGCGGTTTGAGGTCCCAATATCATATATTAATCATCTTCTTTCCTAGCTTTGCTCAATCGAGCTGAGGAAGAATTTGGCTTCAGTCATCCAATGGGTGGCCTTACAATTCCTTGCAAAGAAGATGCCTTCATTGATCTCACTTCTCGGTTGCATGACTTGTGAACAGAATCGAAGAATTAATTAAGAGATACTGTGACCAATTTTGATAGGGCATTCTCTTTTTAGTTCACTTTCTTGTACCAGAGAATCTTAATAGAAACAGGCTCCTGCGTAGATTTTCCTCTTCTTTTTTCTGTTCTTGTCATTCATTTAAAAAATAATATCAAATATTGTTGCATCAGCCTCCCTATAAAGTAAACAAGGCACCATGTCCTTGTCAGTTGTCACCTCCCCCGTGGCTCGGGTCCAAGTTGGTCTCTGCAACAAATCTTGGCTGATGTGTTTCGGCTTCCTTCTTCTGTAACTGGCATTTAGGATTTCTTTGAGAATTTTTCTTTTTTATGGTACGAAGTACGAACAAATGGTGATTGAAGCTGGAATCCTTATCTCCCAAATTATTGTGAATCAAAAGAATATCGTGTGTGGATTTATTAAGAATGATCCTTTTTCCTAAAAAAAAGAAGAAATAGAGAATTTCCCATTAACTATTGAGTACTTTCCATTGCGAGGTGGCAACTAAATTTTTGGTTTTATGATTTATTTACCATTTTAGTGCCTAGATTACTCATTTCTCTAATCTTTACGTTTAATCTAAAATTTAATTCTGCAAATGTATCCCGGAAATATTTGATAGATTTTGATATCTTGTTAGTATAAACTTCACACTCCCAGCGCAAAAACCCTAGTTTCGTTTTGATTCGAGAGAAAAATAAATCCAGCAACCATGTCTTGCTTCAGACCTGAAAAAAAGCGTTCAGCCCCTAACAAGTTATGGAAAGGACTCGTATCTACCCTACAAAAGAAACTAAAAAGCCTTGAAACATCCAGGTTTCGCTCCAACAAAACCTGTCAATACCGCCTCCAACACCACCACCACCTTTACGACTGCCATTTTAAACACTCCTACCATGACCAAAAGGAGGACGACTATGGTATTCATACCAAAAACATGGCGGGGCCTAGCTCTTCTGATAGAATCAGCCCATGCCAGGTACTTGGATATGGAGAGGAAAGTGAACAGAGCGGTGTTTGTAACAAATGATACTGTAAGGGGTTATGAAGGCTGCAACAAAGAGGAGGGGGGTGTTGCCATGGTGGAGACTGGGGATGATGAACAGGAAGCTGGTGATGAGAGTGACGATGGCACCTCTTTTGCCTCGTGTGAGACTACGGAACAGCATGGAGTGGATGCGTTTGCAGAGGAGTTCATAAGTAAAATGAAAGGGATTTGGAGGCATGAAAATCAGAAATCAGAAGAGGATTGTATTGAGAGCTGGAAGGAGCATAGAGTGGATGCTATTGCAGAGGACTTCATAAATAAAACGAGAGGGAGCTGGAAGCTTGAAAAGCAGAAATCGGTGGAGGAGTATATTCAGAGATGGGCTCGGCTCCATGAGTATTATTAATTAAAACGTTCCATGCATGATTTTCTAGTGTAGAACCTAAACAAAATCATAGAATGTGATTGATTATTCTTTGGTTCCATCTCTTCTTTCTACGATCCGTAATAGCAATTGAGACTGATTTTTATTTTAATCTATACCATTGGTTTCCTCTCCCTGTAAAATTAACTTTACAGGGAAACAACTGCAGCTGCACCAAACAAGCCCACATGGAAGAAAACATCAGAGTCATATGCACAAAATAAGAGCTCTGAGACTCCATGAAATCTGAAAATGAAGATTTACCATTTACAGGAACTCGATAGAGAAAGTATAAAACGTGCCATTCAATTGCTGCCCTTTCAAATCCTTACTGCTATTATTCCAGCTCCCAATACAACAACTCCCATCTGGCCATGTAAACACCCCATTCCCTTTCGGCACTTCATTTTCCCATTGCCCATCGAATCTATTCCCATTAGCCCCAAACAAAAGGATTGAAATAACGTACTCCAAAGAATGATTAGATGAAGTTTGCTGAGATTTTTGAGAAATCACCATAGCTTTTATATATATGTGTGTGTGTGTGTGTGTGTGTGTGTGTGTACTATGAGATTATATGAACAAGGAAATTATCAAAGCTTGCTAGATCTGAATCGTGAAACCACAGAGCTTGGAAATCAACCTAGAAACTCAAAACAATTAACTAATCAAACCAAGAAAGGTCAGATGAGTTAAACCCAGAATTTTAAATGAATTGAAAACTAAAATCAACCTAAAAAATAGAGATGAATGAATTGTGAGATTGAAGAGTCAGTTTAGCAGCAGATCTAGTAGAATAACCAGTACTATAATCAAAGCAATTAAATCTATTACTGCTGAGATCTCATAACGACAATTAGCAAAACAGAGAAAGCGAAGTGCGTGAGGAGAGCCGAGAGAGTTGACAGCGAGAGCGAGACCTTCTTTTTTTTTACGTTGAGGGAAAATGTTTACTTCCCATCTTCTTTCAATATTACAGTTGACTGATTGAAAATATTTTCCTTTTAACTTGTTCTTTAAAACACGTAAAATATTTGTGGTTATTGAATATCTATTAGGTGATTTTGGACGTTCAGAAAGCATTCTAGAAGTGCAGAAATTGTCTGCAACAACTTACATTTCAGTCCCTTTCCTCTTGAAGAAGATACAGTTTCGTCCTAGATCCTAGACGTTTGATATTAGAACTCTGGTTTTTGCTAGTTTTCACGGCAACACAACAGCTGAACAGCAGTTGGCGCAACAATTTAAGGGCAGAGTAAACTAGCTGGGGAAAGAAACTGCAAAGAATGATGCTGACACAAGCAATGATCGATCATTGCAGAGAAAAAGAAGCAAAACCCGTACACGAGGTAGAGGAATAAATATTACATCATTACTTGAGAGCACTGATCCTTATATCGGACTGATACAGAGTTCTAGAATTTTGTAAAGATTTTCTAAGTTACTACTTCAAAACGAATGACCAGTAATCACCAGGCTGATTTTAAAGTAGTAGTAGTAGTGTAAAGCTCATTTTGCAATCAGTTGTAGATCCTTCTCTTACCATGGGGACTGTAACCACCGGATACCTTTGGTGGATGGTCCTTTTGTTTAGCAGGTAGGCCAGTTGGAGCTCTGGTAGTTTTGAACTGGTGTGCCTTCTTCTTTGTCTCTTGGAAATCTACTGTTTTTTTCTGAATTACCGTCCCCCCTCATAGCATGCAAGAAGAGGTACTCTCTTGTTAACGTAATCTGGATAGAAAATCAAAAGCTTAATAGTTAATATAAACAGTGTAATCGAGAACGTTATACACAGTAAATGGTGAATGAGAACATGAGCTTGAAGCATATGGGCAAAACGTTAATGGTAGCAAGGCACCTGCATAATTGTAGTCTCATGCTAAAATAAACTCATTGTATAGGTCATTCTTCTAACCTGTTTCCGTTGGTAGAAAATTGTGTCCTTTTTATTCTAAAGAAAAATCACCAGTGCGAATATCGCGTTGCTGGAAGCTTATTCCTTTTCCTAGTCGTGACAGGGATGTACTCCATTCTCCTGGTTTTCCACTGAAAGGAGAATCAAGCTTTGGCTGAAGCCATCTTCTCAAGGAAATCCCATTGATTCTAATTTTCCCGTATGATTCATTCCCTTGGTAAGGCAGTCCCAGCCTTCTCAAAAGGGATGCAACTGCCTGGCTGATCCTGATAAACAAAACATTTGCATTTAACTTGTTATATGCAATTCATCTATTCTCATTCCTTGCATAAATTGCTTTCTCTCTCTCCGTGTGTGTGTGCGTGCGTGTGTGTGTGTGTGTGTGTGTTATGAATGTCCTGTACATTTCTTTCATTCCCTTGCATTGCTGTAGACTCTTATTAAATTCCACAATGCAACATACTTCCATGGACGTTGGTTTGACAGCATGCAAAATACCTATTGGCCTAACTTTTTTCTTTGGAAGAATCCTATTCACTTTGCTTATCCTGATGGAGACCATTTGGTTTTTCAAATCGACAGCTACTTTGCTGGTTTAATTAGCCAGCCAGCATGACAGCTATCACAGTTATTAGCTCTATTTTCCATTTTCTTTTTTCTTTCTTCCTTTCTTTTTCTTTGTTCTTTTGTTTCATTGAATGAATCTTAAAAGCAGCACGCAAGGGTGTGATGGGGGTTATTATTGCATATGATGCTTATAAGGAGTACTTCTCACCGTCCTGCTACATTGATTGTTTTCTCTCCTTCAAGGGTTATGACTTGTGCCTTCTCTACGGGCAGTAAAATGGTTACGTTCGGTAACTTTGCACCTGCAATAAAATTTTGAAGATGGTGAAGTAATCAAAATTAGTCATTGCTTTACAGACTGAACAAACAATCTATAATCTGCAGCTGTGCCATCTCTGTAGGTGCACGAAGTACAAGATCAGTAAAATCGATGATAGGTGCACGCTTCACAAACATTTGTTCAGTTCAATAAAATATCAGCAACTGAAACTAAAGGATGAAACCCTTACCAGCAGCAAGCCGATGTTTCAGACCTTTCAAAATTGTTAAGAAGTACACCTGCAAAAATTTCACAGAAAGCAATGAAGTCCTGAACAAAGACAATTTACTCACAGAGGATTGTTCTTCTTTTTAGTGGGTGCTGGGGGAATGTGGCGAGGATACTATAGCTCATTGGCACACCTTATATCACAAATAAAGTGCTGAAAAATCTTACAGGAAGAAAAGAAAATGAAAGCAGAGACTCTTTTCTGCACAGGATCCGTTCATGAATCATGAGGCTAAACAATCAACATATAAAAAGTTTTGGATATTTACAATAGGTAATTGTACAAAATCATGAAGCGCTTTGGACACTAAATTTAGAAATTTACATCCTGTGAATGTGCTTTGAGAAAGCTTAGAGCTTGGGCAGAGATAAGAAAACCCCCTCAATTATAATTAGGTAAATTACCATAACTGCCACCACAGCAACAACTAGTTACAATAATGAAAACTCACCTCGGCAATATGAATTTGCAACTGTTTAGCATCCATGGTAATAGGACTCTCTTTGAAGGATACACATGGCACAATTCCAAGAGAGGCAGCTTCCTGTAAATGGCAAATCTTGGCTGACTTCCCAAATCAAAGTCATAGCAAAGCATGAAGTTGGAATACTGAGAAAATAATTTCAGCTGCCTACTGACCTCAAGTAATGAAAAAGCACGAGGATCATATTCTCCAAACCCATCCACCAATGAACATAGGTTAGAGTATCTTGACGAGACAGCAGTGACACTCAGATTTTCTACAAGTCTGTTTTTCAGTGTGGCATCACAAGGGATCTGCAGGCATCCCAAAACCTGTGAGACAAGTTCGATAGTAGGCTTCTCACCAGCTGCAATTGTTCCACGGTAGACCATTAACGCCACTGATGTCCTAGATAAGAAACAAATATAAGACTTAGTCAGACAAGTACTTCTGCAGCACGATAACATTACTCTGGAAAAAAATTAACCTTCAAGAGTTTTTTAAAGGAAATGCTACTTGTGACATCAGACGAAGAACTGTTTAACAATTCCAATTTTCTGAAGCTCTTAAATGACAACCCCCCCCCCCCCCCCCCACCCCCCAATAAAAATATATCAATGTGAACATATTCATATATCCATGCTTGTATGAGAAAAACCTCCTATATCATAACATGAAACCAAACATTGATAGGTGATAGGTGGATTTCAACTTCCAAAAGAAAGATGCATGTCTAACAGAATATTTGTCAAAGAGGGGAAAAGGTACCATTTGTTTTCAATTTGTGCCCTTCCTGAGTTGAAAGACAAAACAGCCTCGCCAAGGGTACAAGCACTCTCAAATTTCCGCAAGCACATGCCTTCAAAATGAAAATGTTTCAGAAAGATTTTTCACACCATTTGACAGAAGATGTACATTTAAGAGAACAAATTAACTGAAATCATCGCCAAGGTATTTCAGTTCCACTGAATTCATAAATGTTCACAAGATATGGAATCAGGCACAATCAGACGAGGGAATGTACAAATGTTCCGTGTAAAATATTGTAGAAATTCTATTCCATTCAACTTACTAATTATGCATTTACTCATAATGAGGGTAGGGGCAACACAATCTTTTTTGGCTTGAGAAAGAAGCATGAGGCCAGCCTCCAGATCATCCTTTCTACAAAAGAGAGAAAATATAAGTGAAAAGGGGAATAGTATGGGGAGATAAAAACAAGAGCAAACATTCACAGGATCCGAAATTGTGAAGGAATTTAAACAATGATGTTCAAAGAAAATAATCAACAGCACGCTTACCTCTCGCTTGCCACTGAGAGTATGGAGTATGTGATGGTATTTGGGCGCAGGCCCCATGCCTTCATTTCTGACAACACTTCAAGAGCCTTGGGAAGTTGATCTCCATCACCTGCAGCAAAATATCCCCATGCCTTTTCTTAATTTTTCAACTGTATAATTATATTAGGACATGCATATTGCTGAAGAGTTCCAAATTATCTGTCTCCCATCAAGCTCTGGTATTAAGGTAATGCAACCTTTAAGAGAAACTAGCATTACAAGCGTGCACGAGGAACAAATCACAACAATAGTGCTGTGATTTTCATGTTCTGATAATTTTGCAGATTATTCTTTGTTTATCTACAAACTAGAAAGCTTGGAAATAAAATCTAAGGAAGCATCAAAAGCACTTTTTGCATTAATTCAATAATCATTTGTTTCAGTCTCCCAAAAATTCTAGTGTTGGAATTTTACAGTATTCTAGGTATAAAAACAAACATGATTATTATAATCTATGTGTATAAATAAACGTTGGATTGTTTTGTGCATGCATTTTTATTAATTTTCGTAACCTCTATTAAAACTTGCTCCTTTCAAAGAGTAATCCAGAAAAGCAACCACAAATACTGCAATTTACAGCAAGGGGATTTGGCATGGGTATGTGATCAATTTTTCATTTACCACAAAGTCCGAGTAAATCACTAGGTCCACAGAAAAATGTTCACCTGGAATGTCAGGGACGGTAATCATTTAGTAATAGGCATGTAAATTAAGTCTGTCTTTATATTATTGGACCTTTTTTATCTGGCTTTACACTTGAACAAATTATTTTTGTACTTCCTAAAATGAAAGAACATGACACAGTAATTGAACTGGTTATTGCTGATTGCTCCTTAAATATTTTATTCTCCTCCAAGCAATATATTTAAATTTAACCATCAATAATAGAAGCATTAAAATAAGAGAATAAGGTAGAAATTATTTGACACAGAATAGAGTATAAGCCATACACCAAAATTGTCAGATTAATTTCAAACAAAAAAAAGCAACAGATACTGACTTACACAAGGCAGTGATCAAAGCATTCATGGTTGCGACTGTTGGCTTTAGTTTCATGGACTTTATATCCTCATAGAGCTCCAGTCCCTTCTGCCAGTTTTTGGCCTGAAAGCAGAAGGAACTTAGATCAATACCACGCAGGATCTCCAATCTAAAAAAAATCCAGATTATTATACAAGGAAAAAATGGCATGACCTCAAAACAAGTTGTTGACTTTTCATATTTTTCCATTTTATGGCTCTCTATTTATTAGAGAAAGTCAGATCAATAAGAAATCATCAAAAATATTAATTGAGTTAGGGAAATATGCGAGGGAGATTACAATTTGAGCCAACCAGGAATCTCTAATGACCATTTCCCTTAATGTCAAAATAAAACCAGGGTTTCCTATTCTCTAGCATTCTATACTAAAGAATGATTTATATTTGTGGAGTTTCAGAAGAGGTTTCTGGGCTACTACTGCAAGACATGACTTTCAACCCACAACTGAACCATATTATACGTACCAGAGAACATTTTACAATAGGAATTACTAGATGAGACATACATTGGAACAAGCTCCCATTAATGAGCTATATGGTATAATTCCAAGTTGTGCTCCTTTAGCCTTGGCTACTTGTATGATTTCAAATGCAGCATCCATCTTTCCAGCATGGCCTGCTACATCTATCAATGCACTGAGAAACATCTGGGTGAAAGAACAAACATGAGTAAGATTTCTTCGAGCTTCAAAATCAAGGTATCCTTAACAACCACAATAAATGTCAAGTCCATGTGGCCTATTAAAAGGCAGCCTGCTTCTAGCAAACAGGTGATCGCACTATTCACACAAGAGAACTACAAATCTCTTCTTTCCTTCCATGAACCATTATTAAGCCAACTAAAACTAATATTATGCTAACCCATCAGCCTCAACAATTACAGATCTTAAAAAAGTAGTGAATATTTGAAGGACAATCTAATGTATATAAAGAGACCTCATCAGGGACCACGCCTTTTCTTGTCATGTCATCATACACCTTGCACGCAAACTCCCAATCGCCAATCTGACTGCAAGAATTAATGGCTATTGTATAAACTTCAGGAGTGCCCTTAATGTTATATTTATGGACCATGTTGTACACTTCCTGTGCCCGATCAACCTAAAATCAAAGCAAACTCTGTATCAATCCAGCAAAGTTATCAAGGAAATATGAGTAGAAAAAATATACTCACCTGACCAGCATTTGTGCAAGCCTTTATCAGTGCACCAACAGTGATGTGATCAGGATCAATAGGCTGTGCCTCACCCGTCATTTCCGCTAATACATCAAAGGCACGATCCACTGCTCCTGATTGACCACATGCAGTGATAAGTGCATTGAAGACTACTCGGTCTGGCTTCACATTCTACTGTATAAAGCATCTTATAAGTGCGAAAATCACTTTAAAATTAGGATGCAAAACTAAACAAGAAAGTGAAACAGCAGCCAAATGCAAAAACTTTTCTCACAGTAAGGGAAGTATTGATTGGATAATGCAAAAATTTTCTAAGTGATACCTTAGATCTCATTATCCCATATGCACCAAATGCCTTGGCAACTTGTCCTGCTCTGGCACAACCATCAATAAGTGCTCCATAAGTATGAACATTTGGTTCCACACCAGCATTAACCATCTCATGAAACACCTAGACCAATTAATTACCATCAGAGCACTTGCAAGTCATCCATAATCATAATGAATACAGATTTTAGACATCCTCTCTTTGATGGAATCAGGGCAAGCCCATGGGTAGTTCATTGTCGCCACCCTTGTATTGTACTGGATGGTGCCAGTTAAATAACCACGAGAAGAGCAAATTTTCCAGCCTTAACTAGTGGAATAGCAAGAACAGGACAGGGATGAAAATAGAATATCCATTATTACCTTAATATAAATAACAGCGATAAGAGCAAATTTTCCAGCCTTAACTAGTGGAATAGCAAGAACAGAACAGGGATGAAAATAGAATATCCATTATTACCTTAACAGCAGAAGCATAAATGTCTGAAAAACTTAGAATAACGATATTGAGCAATCTAAACCAGGAGAAGCAAGGAAGTTACCATACTTCAAACATTGCATCAACTTTTCCACTCTTAGCACATGTTGATATTAAAGTTGTGTAAAGTTTGCAGTCAGCTTTCAATCCAACAGCTTTGGCAAGTTGTAGAACTTCAAAAGCCCCTGAAACAACAATAGAGACATCAGGAGCTTGAAGCACATGGACAACACATTAAGCAGAGATTCTGGCAGAGTACTGAGCAATTAAATATGGGTCTACCCGCTGAATTTTGTGAAGCAGCACACACAGACATTAGCATGTTAAATGTACTCAAGGTTGGGTTTTGAACCAGCTTGCAGAAACGAAAGGCTTCCTTGACAGCCTTTTGACTTCTGCAGAGTTTGAAAAACTTCACATGGTAAACCTGGATCAGAAAAAAAAATACATATATATCAAGATGTTATCCAAGAGCTTGAAGTCAAGAAGAAGAGAGCAATTAGAAAAAACCATAGGATGCAGCATTACCTTATTCATGTCTAACAAACCCCTCCTTTCCATATCTTCAAGCAAATCTAAACACTCAGCTAACCTAACAGAAAATGGAAGGATAAGCTCAAAGTTTCAAAAAATATCAAAATAAGTCATGAAGGTAATTATCATGATAGTCAAGTTTCCACTGCCCACAAAAATATTCAGAATTTTAGTTCTACTGGCCTTTGATTCTAAATCAAACTTTTGATTCATTAGCAATTGTCTCTGCCATTTAGTCAAGAAGACAGTTAAACAGAACAGAATGTGGAAAGATGAATGTTGAGAATCACCTCCCCTCTCTTAGCAAACGATTGTAAGAATTGTATTCCTCTGGAGGATGGTCTTTTACTTTAGAAGGAATGCCATTTGGGGAGGGCAGCTGTCGGAGTTTGGAATGGCTATCTTGAATCGGAAGTTTTCTTTCCTTGCTTCTTGGAAGGTTTTTACTTTTATGGAAAGACCCTCCTTCATAATGTGCAGGTGGCATTGTTTTTTGAACATGATCTGGATGGCAGACCAAAGCTCGAGTTAATGATTTAACAGTTTGATATTGGTATCATACTCAACAAATTGAAAGTAAACTAGCTATATGCTTTTCTGTGGCAGAACCTGCAGCTTGAAGAGGCTGCTGAGAAGATAAATCTTCCGTCTCTAGTCCAGTATTCATTTTCAAGGAAGAAAATCTTTTGCTTTTAAGCAGGGAGGCATGAGAAGATGTTTCTTTTAAACCTAGATTTGATGCAGATTTTACCACTGATCGGTTCGCCCCATAAAAGGTGTAAAGATCTTCTCTAACAGATTGGCTAATGGCACCGTTATAGCTAGAAAGCTCAGCCTTTTCAATAGACTCGTTATCTACAGGAACCAAAACAGCATTAGACTTCACCTTTTCCACAGATTCAGACAACTCAGAACCAAACTCAATTTCTTCTCCACTTTTTTCCCGTGTCAACTCAGTCATTTGTGTTGCAAAAATAAGAGGTAGTGCAGAGCCTGATTCACTAAGCACGGAAGGTAAAGGAGATACCCTTGCATCACCAACTTCAGATTCTTCAACAACCACAGTATCACAAACATTAGCGGCAACAAAATTCGCACCAGAAGACTCCACCGCTTTTATCAAAAGAGAACTGCCATGCAATGACGCAGTCTCCTGAAACTGTACATGGGTCTCTTTTTCCTCAAACTCATGGCTATTTTCACTTGCCTTCTCCACAGATCCTTGGCTTTCTACTTCACGGGCCTCTCTATGAAGACCTCCAAAATGCAAAAACTGGCTTCCAGTAATCTGGTTCACAATGCTTCTTCCTAATTGAGAGAATGCAAAACTTGGAGAACCCAACACCTACATCATTGGCAAGCTATTAGAATTTATTTTTCCACGAAAAGAAATTAAAACTTCGCCAAATCACAAAGTTTACCCAAAAAGGTAAGTTTGACAAGTAGTAGCATAAATTAATTTCAACTGATTCCATTTCTTAAATTCACCTAAGTCATAAAACAATCCTCCCCAAACAAATTTTACCATTCGCAATTTATTTCCTCCCAGAAAGGCAACTTGAGAGAGTTACATAAAAGGAAAATCAAATTAAATTAAAAATTAAACAAATACACTATTCCATATCTTCTAAACTCCTACAAATAGATGACGCTAAAAATTGAACTTATATTACTAGACAAAAAAAAAAATGCGCTCACCTGTAACTATCAACATTTATCGGAGAACGATAGACAAGAAAGAGAGAGAAGATCACTTATCGAAAATTTATAGAAAAATGATAAGAATACATTTACTTCTCAAAAAAAAATTTTTAAATTCTTTATTCCTTGTTTCTCTCTTCTCCTGTGCCTATCTTTTATATATGTTATAATTATTCCCACTAAAAAACACAAAGAGAAAGAGAGAGGCTCTGAATTGTTTAGTCTTACCTGAATAGAGCTAGAGGAAATCTTTTTGCTGTTCTTGATGTTACTATTTATAAATCGATAATAGTAAGCAAGAGAGAGAGCAGAGAAAGCAGTGACAGCAACAACGACCAGAACCGAATTGGCATCCAAAGACGCCTTAACTACGAACCTCTTATTTCCATTTCTTTGACCACGTAATTTCCTTCCACGGTATCGAAGTAGTAGGCCGGCACTAGAAGGAGGCCTAATCAAATTGTGGCCGAAGCAACCAATAAATTGACGGTGACCTCTTTGATTTATTGAAGTGAGAGTGGAGATTTGAGTTAGGGTTAGGGTTTGCGATTTTGCAAGCTCCATTTCAAATTTTATCAGAGAGAGGATGGGAGGAGGAGAGGATGGGGAGGAGGAGAGGATGTCTTCAAGAAACGATGATAATTTGAGTTGAATGGAGGTTCTTGGTTTAACTGGTATGTGGATATTGTTGCTTACGTGGCGTTATGGCACTGATTCTTTTTCAACGCCTTCCGATAATTTGTTACGAATATTGGGCTGCAATCTTTTTACTTTGGGCCTATTACGGGTCTGAATTTCAAATCCTGGGTATGAGAGTAGGTTTCCAGCTTTTGTAGGGACGTTGTTTTTATTTTTATATGTTTTTTAAAAATAAATTTTTAAAAAATATATTAAATTGATATTTTTTTAATTTTTATTTGGTATTTCTGATATGTTAATGCTAAAAAATTAAAAAAATTATTTTGTTATGTTTTCAACTAAAAAAACACTGACACCACGATATTAAACATATTATTAAACACCCTGAAAATTTAGCTCTAAAAAAAATAATAAATAAAGTAATTGAGTTTCCTCAAAATTGAAAACAACGAAAAATTAAGAAGAACAAAAGCATATTCTTCGAGAGTACTGCGAATGACATGGCAAACAGCATGTTAAAGCCACGAATGAATTAAAGTAGTTATTTCCTCAAAATCAGTGCCCTACTGTTATAGGGAAATCCAAACGTCACACGTCATCCATCACTCCTCTTACAATTTTTATAAGATGATTCAGATTTTGCCGAGGATTGTTTCTGTTGAATTAGTGTATGTTTGTTACTATTTTAGTTATTATTTAAAAAAAGTATTTGATAAAAATTATTTTTAATTAAGATTATTTTAAAATATATATATATTTAATTAAAATTGTGGTTGAAATTAAGGTTGAATAAAAAGTAATTTAATGTCTTTGGTTAATAATATTTTTTAAATTGAGGTTATAAAATAACTAAAAAAAGATATATATTAATATTAATGGTTTTTAATTTAAATATTATAGATTTAACTACTGCTATTATATCATGAAATAAATAATATTTTATATAAAATATTTTTTATTGTTTCATTAAACTATCTATAAGTCCATCATGTACGAAATTCATCGGACAATGACTACAGTTTTTATGGTTTTTTTAGCGTGCAACAAAATCATGTAAAATATCATCAGAAACAAAATTAGAATAACGATTAAATTCTGCAAATATCACGTCATTATGTGATCTCCTTCTAATTTATGTAGTCTTATTAAATAATATTAAACACTAATTTTTGAACAGCCGTCATCATCTTCAAGTGTAGCAACAGGGGAAGAACAAAAGGAAAAATGTTACGAACAACCCTCATGGTTGAACAAAAGGGAAATGGTTTCAGTAGGCCAGCCTAGTTGTCTCCCTCAACGTCTCCAGCACCGACACGCCCAAGAAAGAACAGCCTTCATGGTTTTTTCATCTAGACAAAATCTACCCATACCCGAAGCACTGGTTAAGGAAGGAAGAGGAGAACAATTTTGTATTGTGTTTAAACCAGTTGCAATAAATAGGAAATGAAAAGCATATAATTTCTGCTTTAATGAAATTAAGTTTTGAACGAAGATAAAGGTGGGTTCATGCATGAAAATTACAGCTTGTTTTGTAACCAAACAATATGTTGTAATTGTTGAATTAAAATGCAACCGCAAACATTTAGCCAAACGAGCTCTAGTTTTATTTAAAAATGTAATAAAATAAAATAAAATAAAATGTTTTTTTTAAAAAAAGCGCTTTGAAAATAGTAAAACAAACGTATTATTTGTCTGACTGTAAAATCATAATCTCCATTGACAGGCTATTGGACAAGAAAACTTTTCATCTGTCCTTAATAATGGACAAGAAGTTGTCTCCTTTCATATGCTTATTTCGAAGAAAAGGAATGAAATCATGTACTCTCATGGCTTTTCCATGTTTAAATGGAAAAATCCGACTCATTCGAACCCAATTATTACACAGGAAAGAAGATTATACAGATAAATCTTGGTTTTTGGTGGATAAATCACATTAGTAGAGGGCTTTTAAATACGTGTGGTGTTTGGTGCAGACTCAGAGCATGATTGGCAAGGAGAAAGTTTTGGACATCAACGCAGTCAATCGGAATAAAACATGGTCGTTGGTTTTTGTTCATCAATGCCGCTGATTTGTTTTCCTACACCATAACGATGCAATATTCTTCAAAAAAATGTTGTGTGCTTCAGCGAGCAATATGTAAGCCATCCAGCCCAGTCCAAGATAAGTCTGGTGTAAATATTTTAGTAGTGTTTGCGGTATTATGGTAATAGTAGTTTTTTATTTATAAATATATTAAAATAATATATTTTAAATTTTAAATTTTATTTTTAATATTAATACATTATAATAATTTAAAAACACTAAAAATAAATAAATTAAAAAACATAATTTTACCGTAGGAACAAACGCTACCTGAGATTTGAGCAGTACTTGTTTTAGCCAATCTCCCAGCCCTCCTACTACTTCAAAATGCCCAATGAAAAACGTGGCTTACTTAACAACTGTCATATCTAAATTCAAACCAAAGGATACATTCGTGGCGATTCGTGACCAAAGCAGTTTTTCTCGTACAGTCGAGTTCTATGTGCTATCTATATATACCTATATATATATATATACATATATATATATAGACACACCTACTGCAACTTCTGAGCAGCTTTTTTTTAATCATCATTCAAAAACCAGGTAAGACATAATAATAATCTTACGTGATATATGGGTACTTCTAAGATTACTTCTCCTGTGTCTTGTGGGGTGTTGTGTTGATCTCTTACTAAGAAATCCAGCGATACATATCACATACAACTGAATCTCTTGCTTAGGATGCCGCCTTCGCTGTATGTCTACTAAATAAATAAAATCTCAAGAATTATATCTAAACTTAGCAAAAGACTAACTTCATTTCTCTTACTTTTTCCGGAAATTAATTAATATAGTGGCTGCTGTATACTGGTTATGTTTTGGTTGTAGTATACGTACTCCATTTGTTTTAGGTCTCTGTGGGTTTTTGATCGAACCCACGTTGTATTTATTTTGGCATTAATTCAAGGTTGATCAAGAAAAAGAGTTAGAGGGGGGGCATTACTATTGTACGTTTTTTCTGGATAAATACTCCTATTGTACGTTGTTCAGGTGCTTGATTCTGGATGATAGATCACCTTTTCTTCTGTTTATCTAGTGATTTTACTCATATTGTGCCTGCCTTGGATTTCAGATTGGATTGTGTGACAAAATCGACAGGAAGAATTGCTAATAACCATCTCGCGGTAAATGTTAAGCAAACAAGATGATTGGATCATTTCTGTCCAGAACCCTTCTGTATGAAACTAAACTAATTTAATTCAACATTATCCATTCTATTACAACTTGACTATCTTTTCGGTGTTAATTGGGGTGCTGATGTATGATAATTTGACAGTATGGTTTTTGGTTATGCCTATCCGGCTTATGAGTGTTTTAAAGTAGCGGAGAACAACAGGACAGATAATGTGCAAGTCCTGTTTTGGTGCCGGTACTGGTAAGCATTTTCACGCTTCATTAGAAAAATTCTAGTGTTTAAGAAATTAATTTACAGTTCTGATATGGTTCTTTCAATTTTTTCTGTAGGATTTTAGTTGCAATGCTTACAGTTTGTGAGAGGGTAGGGGATCATCTAATCTTTTGGTATGGTGTCTTGAAACTTGGGTTGTGTTTTTAATTCATGCTGTTGTGTTATGGTTATGATTCTGTTTTTGGTTTCTGTCTTGGAAGGCTGCCTATGTACAGTGAAGCAAAGCTGGCATTCTTTATATATCTTTGGCATCCGAAAACGAAAGTATGTATTGATCACTCTAAATTTGTGAAGCAGCATCATCCGGCCGGTTATCAACCTTTGAATTAGTTATATCCTGATTAATATGTTTCTTTTTTAACTGCTTCAGGGAACGGAATATGTTTATGATTGTTTTTTCCGGCCTTTCGTGGCAAAACACGAGACTGAGATCGATCGTAATTTGTTGGAGATGAGGGTGCAGGCTGAGGAGATTGCCCTTATTTATTGGCAGAAGGCAGCAGCTTATGGACAGACGAAGTTTTTTGAAATTTTGCAGTGCGTTTCTTCTCAGTCAGCATCAAGTCCTCGTTCTGATCAGGTAACCTCAAGCAATTTTAATTCGGTTGATGACTTTTTCAACTTGATAGTTTCTCTGTTCTGGTATGATATGACAGCAGAAGGATTGTTTCGTCTCGATCATTATTCTAGTAATGTTTTAAACCACACTAACTGATTCCAAGATGTCAATTCTTTTCCAGCAGCAAGTAGAGCTAAATGCCAAAAATGGAGAATCTAAGGCATCCAGTTCAATTAGCGAGGCTACAACAGAAAAACAGCCCAAAGAACCTGATCAGTTCGTTTCATCTAGTAGTGCTTCTTTGTCCCAGCAGTCACACGAGCCGGCAAGTGAATTGGAAGAACAGCCAGGTGAACCGATGCAATCCTTGGTGAATGGAGATATAAATTCCCCACGGCAAGAAACTGTTCCAAAGGAGTCTGTCCAGCAAAAACATGGAAGATGGAAACTATTCCAGAGCCCCCAAAAACCGTCAAATTCCTAGGTGCTTCATTACCTTCACGTAAATACTGGATATATATCCTGGTCTGGAGCAAATTTTGCTAGCCTCATCTGTTCCCGTTGCGTAAATCTTAGACACAAATATAAACTTGTCATGGTAGATAGGAACATGCAAGGAGAAATGTAGACCGAAGTTAAGTTTGAGGTGAGTACTGTGGCAGCATCAGGTATATTGCTGCATGCTTGCAGCCTTGCAGGGAACTTGCAATTGCATGATTAATTAAAGGATAATTAAGACCATGGCAACTTCTAATTTCTGTACAAGATAATACCAGCAAGATTGCATGATTTCTTGCGCATGTTCCTGGAGCTTAGATTTAAGTTCTTGCATTGCTCATGTCCACTGAATCTATGGCAGGCGTTTTAGAATAGTTACATTGTGCGCAATGCCTGCTTCAAAAGACCAAATATCCATAAACATTGTCCTGATATGGATTCTATGCATAAGATTCCTCCTTATGCTACTTGTCATAAGAAATGAGACTGCTGATGCAGTATCAGAGAGAAGGACAACTTTGGGTTCCATGCATAAGATTCCTTGTTATGCCTACTTGTCATGAGAAATGAGACTGCTGATGCAGTATCAGAGAGAAGGACAATAATTAGGCGTCGATGTAGTAGCTAGTATCTTGACCGCGAGGGCATCTAGCTGTAGTAGCATGGGTCTTGTAGCGACCACAGGTGTAATTTCGGCAGCCGCTTAACACCCTGCAAATCGCTTATCTCATTCGAGCCATACAAAGGCTTGTTTCGTGTGGTGATTTAACTGTGTTTTTTTTCAATTTTAAAAAAATTTATTGCAGTTTAAAATATTTTTTATATATATATTTTAAAATCATTTTGATATATAGGTATAAAAAATAAATTTTTAAAAATAAAAAAATATATGATTTTAATACTTAAAAAACACTTATCTCTACATGAATATCTTGAAAAAATACAGACTCGAGCAGATTAGGCTGCTAAGTCCACACGTCTTGAAAAGACGGGCCGACCAAAGCGCAAAAAAGGACACTGAGAGGTAGTGACCTATAGATGTTTGGTGGGTGGGTCTGCTATCTATCATTTTATTTGATTTTGGCGGCTCCCTAACCGCCCCACGTGTCCTATCCACACAGAGGATCGGTGGCTACGAGCCACTCTCTTGGTTTGACTGTTTGGTTCTATCCTCGTATTCCTACTTTTATGGTGTTCAAGGCACATCGTATATATATATATATATATATATATATATATATTGTTATAAATTATAACTTTTTTTTATTGGTATACATAAAAAAAAGTCATTTGGCCAAAAAAATGATATGCGATTTGTCTAGAGGAAAATGATTGAAAATTGTGAGCTGCTAATGAGAGCAGCTTGATGTTGCATTTCATGTTGTCTTTTTCATTGAAAGATAAGAAGAGACCTAAGAAATAAATTTATATTAATATATAGTTCTTGTAGTTATGGATGCTTACCGAAATCACAATTGAGAATTTATTTATTTATTTATTATTCAAGGAAATTAGTTTGATAAAAAATCATTAGAGAATAATATAAATTATATATATCATACATCTTGCCTAACAACTTAAGTTATATATGAGGTTAAGTTGATTCTTTGACATGATATTAAAACTTTGATTACCAAGTAGTCACGAGTTTCAATCTCACCATCTATATTTTTATTTAACAAGAATTAAGTATAAGTTAACGTGGATCCATATAAATTTTAAATTTAAAAAGTTTTTATTTAAAAGCTATTAAATTGAAATGGTTCTTTCATACAAATATTGTTGCTAGAAAAAAAAGAATTCAAATCCTAATATTCTTAGTTTCTATTTTTTTATTCTTTAAGTTAATTCCTATATTTAATAAATGACAAACGATTTTTTCTTTTCTTTTCTTTTTTCAAATCCTAATATAGTGGTTTTATTTATTGAATTTAATTTTTTAAAAAAGATTACTACATAAGGGATATAACAATCCTCTCTCATTATATAATAATTAAACAAATTATAATCAATACAATTCGAATTTATTTTATAAAAATAATATATAGAATGTATAACCGCCATGCTACTTTTAATAATAATAAAGAATTAAGAAACTAATTAAAATATGTGTCTTGAAAAGGAATAAGCAAACGTGCCGTATATCTGCCGCACCCTCGTAAATGCACAAAAGCCATTCTGATCCCATTCTCTCGCATATTTAAAGGCCAAGAACACAAGAAGCAGAGAAAGCAGCAAAGGGAGACTCACCTACAGGCTACAGCAAACCTCCACTTTAGCTCGTGTGATTCACGAGATACACACACACAAAAACAAAGCCAAAGAATCTCACAAGAAAGCAAGAGAGAAAGGTTAGGAGAGTTAATGGAGAAGGGTAGCACAAGCAAGGAAGAGATAAGAGCAAGTGGAGGAAATGGACAGGTTCTAGACGGTTCAGATATAATGGAGTTGGTTGGGAATGAAGAGGTGTTTAGCAGTTTTGTGGATCATAAGTTCCAAGAGCTGGATAGGGATAGAGATGGTAAGCTCTCTGTGAAAGAACTTGAACCCGCTGTTGCTGATATTGGTGCTGCCCTTGGCTTGCCTGCGCAGGGTTCTTCTCCCGATTCTGATCACATCTACTCTGAGGTTATTTCATGCCCCCAGCTCTCTTTACATTTTTCTTAAGTTGGTAGAGATGCGCATGGTAAACTTCATAGGTTTTGTTTTAGGAGTTCTTTCTTTCTTTTTTATTAATGAAATTGAGGACAGTTGATCCAAGCTACACCAATCTAGTACATGAACATCTATGATTCAAAGAATCAATCTACATATAATTCTATAGTAATATTTATGCCAACCATTGAGAATATATTTAATTTTAATATATGAAAGTTGTTTTGATGATATTTCCAACCGTTAAAAAAGCCTTGAGTTTTGTAGTTTGGAAAAACATTGAGCTGGGGAAAGGGTTGCCGTTAAACGGCTCTTGCATGCTCATACTTACGTACACGCAATTTAATTTCTAGTTGCTCCAATGGCTGAAATGAATCGATTCCGAAGCAAGATGTTGGCCCTAGAGATATTTATTGTGTAGGAAAGTTGTAAATGTGCCCCGAGATACTGGAGAGAAGTCTTGGAATAAGTATGTATGATGTAGGTGATGTCTAGGAAAGTTATAAACTAATCTAGACATCCATAATTAAAAAAGAAAATTGTATTTGGCTAGCTGATGTAGGTGATGGACTTCGCCGCCCCTCGTGACGCTGCTTTCACCACTCTTTCGTGAGTTTTAATTAAGCTTGTGGCTCCAAAAAGTTCGTGGAGGCACAGAGTGATTCATTCTTTTTCTTCTTTTTTTTTTTTCAACGCCAATTTTCATTGTTTATTGCATTGATCATGTCTAACTTTCGAGTCTTAATAGCGATCGAAATCACTATGCTTGTCTTGCTGGGGGACATGATAAGAAGCAAATCGTCAAGATTTTCCATTTCTAGCTTACGTACCTCGTTAAACATCCGAACCATCTTTCAATTTTAGTCGGTGTTGTCGGTCTTAGCTTTTCATTCGGCCTTTGCTTTTCCAATTGACTTTTGTCATCCTTTTCCTTTTATCATTACATGGTGGAGAGGCATCTGGAGATGAATGTTGTGGAAACTACTCGAATATTTTCCTTTCTTTAGTGATGTATAGTCAATCATATATATATTATTTTGCTGTGGAAACTACATGAATATATTTTTACGTGTTTATGATTTTAATATGTGGATGTAAACAAATCTAAAATATATATTTAAATGTTTTTTTTATTAAAAAAGATTTTTTAAAAAAAAAAACACGATTAACATTAGTAAATTGAACACCTAATATATTTTTATCCAATTTTGATGCGACCAAAGTCAGGTCGTCTGACTTTTTGGGCTTACCCATATTTAAAAAGGCAGTGTTTTTGTAGGGACAAGACCCACTCATAACATTTTTGTAGGGACAAGTACCAGCAACTGCTCCATTGATGAAATCATGCAAATGAATGCTCTAGATCATATTTTAATATTTACCTGTAATTGGGTGGCATTAAAATATTACCCCACGCCTGCAAGAACAGGTAGAACTGTCTAGCTAGGACCACCTTTGCACTTGTATATTGCGAATTTTCCAAGAAACCAAAAGGTTAGAGAAGTGACAAGTAGGGAACTCATAATAATGTTGTACTAGAGTAAAATTGGTAGGACGAATTGCTGGGAGAAAGGAACCCATTGTGGGATTTATCATGATAAACTTAATTGTAAGCTCAACAGTGAATTATCCTTAAAGATTAATGAAACCTTTCTCATACATATATATGTGCGTCAAATATCATGTTGTTATAGGTTCTAAATGAATTCACACATGGCAAGCAAGAGAAAGTGAGCAAGACTGAATTTAAAGAAGTTATATCAGATTTTCTTCTAGGCATGGCTGCTGGTTTGAAGCGAGACCCTATAGTCATCCTCCGTATGGATGGGGAGGACCTCTTAGAGTTCATTAAAGGACCTGGTTATGAAGCAGAAATGGTGTCCTTATTTTCCCAGTTGGAATCACCTGGTGGATCACTCCATCATCACATTGTCAAAGCTTTGGAACAGCTTACTGTTGATCACGGAATGCCTCCATCTTCAGATTCCTGGGTATGGAGTTTTTATCCTTGCAATTCAATGATGTAACATTTAGTTAATATGGGGTTTCCGTGCAAATCGTGGACTTATTTTCTGGTGTAGGTAATGAGTAACATTGTGGAACCAGCTTTACAATCTTGTGCTGGTCAAGATCAGGACAAGCCCCCTTCTCAAGAGACATTCTTGGTGGAGTTCAAGAAAGTGGCACAGTGTGTAGCACAACGTCTGAAAGAGCAGCCTGTGATCGTTGCACACAGTGAAAACACCTTTGATGGAAGTGGAATTAAGAGACTTTTATCCAACAAATTTGAATTAGACAAGGTTTGGCTCTGATCGCTACATAACCTCTCTTTTCTCGATATAATTAATTAGAATATGTATATATTCTTGGGAAAAATTATCTTATTCTGCAATCCATTATTGGCTTGGCAGAATCTAAACACGGCGATAGAAAATGTGCCAAAAGATCGCAATGGGAAAATATCCAAGGAGTATTTGCGTGTGGCGCTAGATACGGTCGCTCCATCAGCTGACCTGCCTCCAGTTGGTGCAATTCATGAGGTAAGATAAAGCCAATCAGAAACAATTCACAGTTGATCGATACTTAGGAGTAATGCTAATTTTACCAGGAAAAAAAAGGTTTATGTAATCATTCCCGGACGATTTCATGGAATTTTTGTATGAAGTTCGTGGCTAGTATCCATTAATTAATCCATATCCAAGATTTATATATGTCATTTAACTTAATCTTAACTTACCCTAGTCTCAAATTGGATTAAATTTGTTAATGACTCCGAACTTCAATGTTTCAGATGGACAACGTCATAAGCGAGATGCTTAAGATGATGAACGCAGATGATGGGAAACTGGTTAAAGAAGATGAGTTTAAGACGGTGTTGACAGAAATCTTGGGAAGTATAATGTTGCAGTTAGAGGGCAACCCCATCTCAATCTCTTCAAATTCTGTTGTCCACGAGCCCCTCGCTAATTCCTCCTCTACATTTTTGCAGCCATCTTCCTAGTAACATAAATCAAATTACAAAATCAAACTTCTTGTCTAAATATATCGAGGAAACTATATCTATAATTAACAAAAAGTGGAATAAGTGTTTGTTTAATTAGTCTAAGTTCAGTGGTTTGGTTGTGCCCTCTGTTGGGCACTTGAGCCAAGAGTGTCGAGCAATATTGTCAATGATAATCCCTCCTTACTTGGGTGTTCTTTGTTCTTACTCGATTTATTAAACTCTCGTGTTCTTTGTCTTGTACTGAATAGATTATATACACTGTAAGATTTATTTTGATTCTGGTAAACGTAGATTTTGATAATGACATAGCAATTTAAAGCCATGCACGCAGCTAGCTAGGGATGATCAACGAGCGATTAGTATGAGTGATCAAGGACATGATGATCGTAGGACTCATAGTGATAATTAATTAATGCATTGTAGTCAATGGGCAACATTATTAAGATTTTTGGACAAATTAATAGCTTATTATTAGATCTTGATTCAGATACAAACATCTACAGAATTCAGTTTTCCAAAATGAACATCATAACCTTTCTTTTTCATGTTCTTGAGGAATTCATGAAAATTGTTTAAGTCTATGCTGTCTCGTGGGAATGTTCAAGTGGAGTGAGCTTTGTGTATGCAGCAAAAGCTGGTCCAACCCACAATACCCAATGCCCATTCCAAATAAGACACCCTCTAACAGTTTCTGGGCCCAGACACGTTGCTGGATTTAGCCCTGCCCTGCCATAGCTGTGACAGTGGTCGAAATGAAACAAGAAGAGGCCCGATACAATTCCGACAATGATAAAAAATTTAACAGCACAAACACAGTCGGACCATGTGGCCCATGGTGAAACAGTTCGATTCGGCTGTTTTCCACATCTAGCAGGTAGTGAAAATAAAGCTTTTGAAAGGGAAATATGCAACAAATTCTAATATAAATGCAATTCCATGGTTTGTTCCTTCTTGAAGCAATACATCCCATATTTTTTTTTTGAGATTTTAGGGTTATTTTAGGATCAATACAAGGGGGTTAGTGCTTGAGAGGTTTTTGATTTCTTCATCTGTTATTTTTCTTTTACTACTGTTTGGAAGTGTGGTTGTAATTATTTTTTAAAGTGCTTGTTACTTGAAAATGCGTCAAAATGATAATTTTTTTATTTTTTAAAAATTATTTTTGTTATCAGCGCATCAAAATGATTTGAAAACACTAAAAATTATTAATTTAAAATAAAAAAAATTTAAAATTTTTTCAAAAATATTTTTTTAAATACAAAAACAAACCGGAATAATGCAATAATTATTACAATTTTTTTGTAGCCTTTTTAGCCCCCGGATGGCTTCTAAAAAAAGGTAGAACTCATAATTTACGCATTAAAACTTGTTACATTGTAGACAACGAAACAAAATATTACAAGTTATTTTTTAATTGACAAATAAATGATACACTATTACAACCTGTTCAATTATTGAACAGGTGAACAACATTAAAAGAATTTATCTCTCGGCATTATTTTCAAACTTGAACATAACTTTATGCCCAAGGAATCCTTGAATTTCAGTTAGGTTTCACTCCATGGTGTGGGAAAGTTGGCTTGGAATGACCTTTGTGTATATGGCGAATGCCACACAAGCAATAGCTGGCCCTACCCAAAACACCCAATGCCCATTCCAAAGATGGCCCCCTCTAACAATGGCTGGTCCCAAACACCTTGCTGGATTCAGCCCTGCCCCGGCGTAGCCTTTCGTAGCCGTGACTGTGGTAGAAACATACACGAGAAGGTACTATTCCGACGATGATCAAAACAGTTACTCTGCCCAAACCCTTGGCTTGGCGATGATCGAAGGCCATCCACACTGAAGCGAAAAGAAAAACAAACCCACAAATTATCTCTAGCCAAAGAGCCTGTCCTGTCTCTAGGCCTACCACAGTCGGCCCATCTGGTCCCGGTGCAACAACGGTGAGGGTACAGCCTCCGAGAGAGAAAGTTTGTTCAATTTCGCTGTTGACCACCGCTTTTAGTGCCAGTGCACCTAAAATGCCACCAACGCATTGAGCCAAGATATAGATAAAAGCTTTTGAGATGGAAACAAGGCCAGTCAGTAAGGCGGCGAAAGTGACAACAGGATTGATGTGGCCACCAGAAATGGGATAGGTAGCAAGTAGGAGAATTGTGACAATGATGGCAACAAGGGTTGACAATATAAGGTTGGGTGTGTTTGTTTGAGTCTGAATTGTTGAAATGACTATGGTGTCCAGTGCAAAAACAAGAACAGCTGTGCCCAGGAGCTCAGCCACTGATGCTCTCCATGTCTGCGTGCACAGAAACATTTTGCATGGTAAGCGTTTTGGTTCAAATGCATAAGACATTATGTATACATATACACAAACACACTTAATTTGATTGAAATCACAGTATTTACCGTCAAGGAAAAGAGGTCTTCCAAACCCAATATCTCTCTTAATGTCGGGGATCTCTTCTTCAGGATCCCTCCTTCGTTTTGAACTACCTCTGCCCTGCAAAATTATTTGGAAAACAAAGGGATTAATGTTTTATTCATTTGTTCTAGTTAATAGCAATATTTATCACTGATCTTGTGAATTTGAAAGGAGAGAAGCATGATTGTATGAAGTCTTGCACTGACATTGGAGTTGTTGCAGAAGGCTGGGGTTTTTCCCCCCTATACAGGCTCTCTTCATCCTCAACAGTACTCCCTGGATATCCAGCCATCTTTTTCTTCTGTCGTTTTCGTATGTTTTCAAGGCTCCCTCTCTTGCACACTATATATAGCCAGAAATCAGATTAGTCAAGGTTAGCAAACTGGCAGAGGTAATAAATTAATTGGTTCTATCGCTTTATTTCTACTACTTTAATCTGTTGTGGTTGCTTATAATTGCTTTAGCTTCAAATTGTCAGTATCGTCCAGATTACCCACGATTTAATTTCTTATATGCCCACAAACTAAATAAACAAAAGCAAATATATATATATATTAAAGAATATTAAAGAGAAGTGCTTTCATCGTTATATATAATTAAAGATCCATCAAGCTTATTCCAAAGAAAAAAAGAAACATTTTCCTTGAACTACAATATTGTTATAGGTTCGGGATCATTCCCTTCCTGTAAGATTCAAATCTCTAGACAAGTCATGAGGAATAAAATCTTTTTGGTAGATATATATATTGTAACACCCATATCACATCTGTATTGTTTGGATTAATACGCATGATTCTGCAGTACCCCGTGCCCATTTAATTAGTTTTTAGAGAATTTGTTTATATGTTCTTGGCTGGTTGATTTGTCAACATCACTTATGCTTATGAATTGCTACTCAATTCAGAGGGAATTATTTCCATATCTTTACAATAAGGATCATAGCTTGATCGTAATCCCTTTAGTCTTGGGATCATAATCGTGTTGTATATAATTCCATTATGTCAGCACTAAACTTCAGGTGATTATTTTTTTTTTATTATTATTGCTGCTGCTGCTGCTGTTGATTGAGTAAACGATGGGAAGAGGAGGTTGAAGGTTCTCTTTCTACAATGCTAGCCCTAAGGAGCTTACACGGTTCAAGATCAAGCCCGCCCCCTTCATGTCCAGTTACAGAAATGGACGCAAGAGCTTCAAGTACCATGGCGTCTTCCAACGCGAGAGATTCAAAAGCATAGTTCAGTCTAGATAATCAAATTCCAAATGATAAAGAAAAAGGCCAACACTTACTTTAGCATCCCATGATATATCACCAGAGCCAAGAGTAATAGAGGAAAAAAAGTAACAGTAATTTCACAATCCCTCGCGTCGGAAAGGCATTTTTCCCTTCATTTCATAGTTTTTTTTTTCCAGTTCTATTTCCTTTACAGGATTTTTCCCATTCTGTTTTTCGCTATTCTTTGATAATTTGTTTCTTTTTAAAAAAAAAAATAGAAGAATATGGAACCTCCCCACTTGCAAGGGACTGGTGCGTGTCGCTATTGTCCATGGATCAAATATCTTCAGACCTTCCGAATGTTTTCAGTTCCCATCAGATCACACTAAAATCAAGAATCTTTGGCTTACATTGAAAATCAAATACAATATTATTATTTTATAATATCATGTGATATAATTTTTCACTAGATGGTATAGATAATATAATATTTTTTTAAACTCTACCAACAAAAAAATCATTTATATTTGTTCTGAACTTGTGATTAGTTGATAAAAACCATCAATGATAATAAAAAAAACAAGACATTTTATCACCATTTGTTAAGGTGAAGACTTTGTTATTTTTTATACAGTATGGACATACTAATTTTTCATGTGTGCTCCAACCAAAAACCATCTCACACGCAGAAAAATTATTAATAGTCCACATCAAAGGTGTCTTCATCTAAAAATTTTGTTTCCTTGAGATATCACAAGTGAGAATCCTAGATAATCACAACTACTTCAGCTCATCAATTAATGGTTGAAGACAATCATCTATATTTCTGCTCAGACCATTAGGACCAGGTATGACTGTAGATAAAAACATGAATTTCAGCCTCATACACATTCTCCTTGACAAGTTGTAAACCGTGAATGTCACCAACCGATAAGAATAAGAAGCAATAAATGACCTGAATGGATTAAATTTGTCTGTACATAACCCAAGATGTACATTACACGATACCATTAAAAACTGAGAATGCATTCTATTGAAATGTTTTTGGGTTTCACCATCGAAATGGTACACCGTGACTCCAACCACTACATCATATGAATGATGTCATGTCATGTGTTCAATAGTTTTTTGAGATATGAAAAAAATTTGCAGTCTAAGAATTATTGGGAATTATCTAAGTTTTCTATGTGCTACAAGAGTCCTTTCACTACTAGTTTTAGGTTTATAACGAGCATGCTCAAGGGTTTTGTACTCAATCAAGTTTGTATTTTCAAGGTAGTACAACATGCCGAAGTTTGGACACATGTCAATTTTCTAGTATCCTAAGCTAAAGAGGTTTCATCATGGATTTAACAGCATATAAGTTCTCTTCCAGCCTATTTTCTTCAGGTAAAATGCTTCTTATCTATTCAACAATTCTGTCGTAACTAGTCTCACTTACCTTATAATATGACTTGATGGTGAACATTTGTGCAACGACCAATAATTTAATGTGATTTGTGCACCCATCCCATAATGGTTTGTCTAAGTCTTTCAAAAAAATCAAAAAATCTGGTCATGCCTGCATTTGGTTCTTCAACTACAATTGAACATTCACCTGCATAACCTTAATTCATTCTCATCGCATCCATAATCATACTCCTATAAGAATTACTATTATCATTTATAATTTCATGCATGTTACTAGAACTAGATACATCTAAGAATGATAATTCATTATTTATATCATATCTATATAGAATATTGATGACAACATGTAATAATTAACTATGTGAACTCAATAAATTAGTTAATATTGACTTAACCTAAACTTATTCAATTTATTTTATTAACAATACCTTTCAATAATTATCAATTTTCTACAAAAATTCAAATTCTTCTATATTTATCAAAATTTTTAACTTAAGAATAAAATTGATAAAATATGAAACATACTCATTAAATAAGCTATTATGTATTTCATTATAAAATACCTAAGTCACAAAATCGATATCAATTTCATCAAATTACAAGCAAATATAATTTTTTAAAATCTCAAATAATTAAACCAGAATAGAAATACCAACAAACTAAGTGTTGGGGTGGTCGGATTTGTGGTGAGGAGAGTTTGATTTGTGATAAAACAGGTGGGCTTGCTGTTAATTCCAAAGAAAAATGGAAGTACAAGAAGAAGAAATGGGGGAGAGACAATAGGGTTGCTCGTTAGGTCATAACTTAAATATTATCAAGAAATTTACCATCAGATATTAGCGATGAGTTTATTTTATTGGTAATATCATCTATAACAATGGCACATTATTATTATTTTTCATTTTTTTTCATAATAATTCTCTTGATAGACACCTATAAAAAATTACTATCGATGTATACAGAAAAAAATAACAAAAAAATATTTTATCAGTAAATTTCACAACCAACATAATTGTTTCCTTGAGTATTTCTATTTAATTATAACAAGTGTGGTACGAAAGGTCAACCACATATAGGGGCATTCCTTAGACTGTTGCAATGAGCAGATTAAGAGTGTGTTTGATATTGTGGTAGCTGTTGTGGTTATGATTTGAAAAAAGTTGTTTTATAAAAAGTACTTTTAGTTAAGGTTGGTTTGAAAAAATAGGTGTTTGGTTAAAACTGTGGTTGAAATTGAGGTTGAAGAAAAAGTGGTTTAATGTGTTTGGTTAAGAATGCTTTTGAAATTGAGGTTATAAAATAATTTAAAATATATAATATTAATATTGATAGTTTTAAATTTAAATATTGTAGAATTAATTACTCCTATTACATCATGAAATAAAAAATACTTTATAAAAAAATATTTTTTATTATTCCATTAAACTATTTATAAGTCCATTACGTACAAAATTCATCCGATAAGAACTATAGTTTTCATAAATTTTTGAGTGTAGATAAAATATTATCAGGTATAAAATTGATATTACAGTGCGAATGAATTTAATTCACTCTATACTAATTTTTCAGAAAAAAAATATTGTTCACATTACAGTGCGAGTGAATTTAATTCACTCTAAACTAGTTTTTTTTAAAAAAAAAAAATAGTTAAAAAAATTAGCACACTAAAAAAAAGGTCACGTGAACCGTGCAAGTGAATTGCACTGTTCACGTGAACAATACAATTCACACATGAACAGTGCAAGAGAGAATTGCATTGTTCATTACTTTTTAAGTGAACAGTGCACTTTTCTTGCACTGTTCACATTAACAGTGTTTAATATACATTGTTCCTGCTAATTACACTGTTCAGTGAACAGTGCAATTAGCATGCATAATAAGGAAGAAGCAGCATTTTGCTGTTTTTTTTTTTTTACAAAAATATATAGGCTCCATACATAATAAAGTGTGTATTTTTTTTTTTCAAATGGCTGTAAACTTTATTTTAATTAAAATATAATCTTGTAGCCAAACAGGCTCTAAAGCTATGTCGTTGGCTTGGCTTTTATTGTTATTGTTGATATTATTGTACACGAGCCGGTCTATAAATTTTCCAAGAAAGTATGTCTTCTTCACTAGTTAGATCAGTCGCTAACGTTTTCTTCCTTTGCTACTTTCAGAGTTTTCTAGTCATCACTGTAAATGATTATACGTAGTGGTTCTTGCAGTCCAGATATCTGGTGGATTCATTTTACGTAGATAAACCAGGTGGTTGCTCCTTGTTCAACTGCCTGATAAGTCTTACGTTGTTACAGTCACTCCGTGTCGAATAACTGATCAAGTTCTTAATTCTTCAACCGAAAATCTTAGTTATAACTAGTAGGTGAACAGGGCTGGCAAGTAGCAAGTGTGAACGAATAAATAAATATATGCATCTCTGGACAGCATGACAACACGTAAGATATTGAAAGAGAATTTCTTTCTTCAATTGTTTAGGGCCTGGGTCACTGTTGTTTCCTCGTGTTTCTCTTACATTATTGAAGAGAAATTAATTTAATATAAAAATTTAAATTGTTAATTGCGACTTTAATATTTTTAAATTTAAAAATTATATAAAATCACAATCACCTGTTATAAATGAAAGTTTTTAAAGTTTGTATAAGTTCATATTATTTATGTTTAATTTTTATTAAATAAATAAAAATAATGAGATTTGAACTCATTACTATTTAATTATCAAGATTCTAATATCATGTTAAATAATCAATTTAATCAAATAACTTTCAAAATATAATTTATATTATTTTTAAAAAAAATTAATGTTTAATTTCTCAAAACAAAATATCCCTGCTACTTCAACAAATTAATTTACTAGATAGCAAGCTAGCTAGGAACTCTCATACGTAGATGAACTATGCTTCGGATTTGAGAAATTCTTGTTGCCTACTATTTTAATTTTCAGGTAGAATAAGGGTGTCAAATGTTGAGCTGTTAGCAATATTGGCAAGACGCCTTTATTTTTTTCACTGAAATCTAGCTTCCATCAGTGCTTTAGAGAGAAACCCCGAAGCATGTGCTCTAAAGAACCATCTGATGTTACAGAATGATCGAACAACATTGCTTCGAACTGCTGTTTCTGGTTGTCAACACAGTGTTTTTCAGGTTATGTCTTCCTATATATCTAGGTTATTGAGCGCAACATTGAAGTCGACCTAAGAGAGGAGATTGAGATAATATTACCAAGAATATCTTTCTGATCCCACATTTGCGACGATCACCACAAAATGGAATGAGAAGGGTTTTATGTGCCGAATACAGCTGCTTGGGCATCAGAATTTTAATTTGTCGTCCAAATGGTCTGCATTCATGATCAAAGCTAGAGTTTTCAAATCCTTGTTTGAATATAATTGTACTTTGTAACAGGAACACCTATTTTTTAAAAATTGATGACGTTGGTTTTTAAGTTTCGCCACCATACAAGACAACTAGTATCTTCCAAAAGTTCATGTTGATCTGTAGGCTATATAAGCATAGTGCAGAATCTTTAAATTTGTCCTCCACAGACTTCGGCCAGTTTAAATTAGAATATACATAGTTTGATGTTTTCAATGCTGCTTGTTTGTTGCCATCCGTATACTCCCCTTTAGATGGCACCGGATAAGTTTTCCCTTGTTAATGCAGTTCCTGAAGACTCTTTACTGTCTCATTCAACTATAAGAGCCCCTATCTCTCCCCGCCCCCTGTCTTAGCGACTTTGATCCACCATTATCCATCTGAATCCTCTTACTTGCAAACAAAGATGAAAATAATTATCTCTTATGTACGGCCATCTGTGTTGATGTTATTGTTGTTACTTTCTATCTGCACTTTTTCAGGCATTGTACTTCTCCTTTCCTATTTTTCTCCAGGAGAAAGTTTATGGATTATTGATGATATATAACTATCGCCTCTTCTCTTATATGCAGATTGTTATGACCCTTTGGATCCCAATGGAAACATTACAGTTACTTTCGATATCCATGATTGGAGAAGTGATAGATATGCGGTCAGTATGTATATTCATGACAAGCTTTTGCTTTATTAATTTTATCACATCATATGCAACATGTAAGTGAATAATTTGTCTGGAATTCTAAAAATAAGAATTTGTATTTTGTTTTCTGAGTGACACAAGAACAGGGATCAGAAGCTGAGAGCAAAAGGTGTAGGAAAAGAGTAAATACCTAAAGGATTAAAAGTAGTACCAAGGATCTGCATGATTGTATCATATAGCGGTTACAAGATTTTTCTGGTGGAATCCAGGAAGGGAAAGAAGTAGATAAAAACAACTCGACTTGACCTCTTGATAGTGTACAGAAAACTTAGCTCAGAATCGAAGTTAATGGTCTTAGTGGATACTTGTAGCTGAACCTAACTAGTTTAAAATTGAGAGTTTTTTTCAGCAGTTGGAATGGTTAAGTTGTTTAACCGTTTTATGTCATAATGCCTTCCGATCAATATGTGTTTGTGTTAGTCAGGATGCCAAGTTTAAGAAAGTTGCTTGAACTTGTCCTTTTTGTTTCTTGTAAAATTAGAAATTGAGAATAATTTCTGGGAGCTACCACATCAGAATCCTGATATTCCTAGTTGATAAAATTTGCAGGCAAGGGTAACTATACAAAATTTCTATCAGTATCGCCATGTTGATAAACCAGGTTGGAATATAGGGTGGTCATGGACCAACGAGGAGATCATCTGGTCAATGTTTGGTGCATGTGCCACTAAGCAAGGGGAATGCTCACCAGTGAAGTACGGAGGCGCTCACTCTTGCATGCCAAACCCTGTCATTGTTGATCTCATGCCAGACGCTCCACCAGTGAACATGTCCGAGAATTGCTGCCGTGGTGGCCTTATTTCTGCCCGGGCCATTGATCCTCTGAGGTCATTCTCCTCCTTCGAAATGACAGTTGTCAACTTGGATGGGAATTCTACTGTCTATCCACCTGCAAATCTTACATTATTGGCACCAGGTCCTGGCTACACTTGTGGTCCGGTTGTGGAGACGACACCCACAGTCTCTTCAGATTTGGGGGGTAGAAGACAAGTTCAGGTTTACAGTAAGTACTCCACACAAATACTAAGTTGCAAGATTTAGCCTGGTTTAACATAGACTTGCAAGGCTGAATAATTTGTTGATAAAGACCAATTAGAATGTTCATTTCCAAATTGCTTCTTCTCCGTAAGTTAAACGTAGATTGAAAGATGGTTCTGTGGTTCTTGATAGCTATATGTCTGCAGATATACAGCAATCAGTATTTTGGAGTTGCCATGAAAAGATCTAATTTTTGTCTTTGTTTGTGAAATATGCTATGCTCGTGAGGATTCATTTTTCTTCAATGGTGCGCTTGTCTTTATTTACACTATCACTAATTTCCTAATTTTGTTGTTTTCAGAAACATGGAAATCAACATGCACTTACTCAACTTTTTTGGCTCACAAAACACCTGGTTGTTGTGTCTCGCTTTCGACATTCTATAACCCTCGAGTCACAGCATGCCCTGACTGCAGCTGTGGATGCAGAGATGCAGACCAAAGTACTGTTTCATGCGTAAGGTATTTTTCATTAATCCACTGAATTTTATCATGAAAGCAAGTCGTCTGACCCGTTTTAGGAGCTTTCTAGTTATCGGCTCATCGTCAGCCTACATTTTATAGAACTCATCTCTCCATGGAATAGCAGTGAAGTTGATTCCTTGCCATTATCAGATGTGGAAAAGGCAGACATAGTGCAATGCACTGATCATATGTGCCCAGTCAGAGTTCATTGGCATGTGAAGAACAATTATATGGACCACTGGAGAGTGAAAATGACAATCTCTAACTACAACTACAAGAAAAATTACTCAGACTGGAATGTGTTGGTACAGCATCCTGGTTTCAAGCAGAATTCAACTACATTTAGCTTCAACAGTACGCTGCTCCCCACTGCTGGGTTTGCAGGTAGTTGCTGCCCTTAAAATTTTCTTTAATACTTGAAAATCATCTAGAAGAAATTTGTATGAAAAATCAATATAGCTAAGCTGCACTCTTTCTGGTTCAAGCCTGTAAATGGAAAATCAATATAGCTAAGCTGCACTCTTTCTGGTTCATGCCTGTAAATGGAAAATTACTTTGGGCTGAAATAAGCCTGGACTTAAAACTCAGAAATCATAGATTTGATGTGCTGCGATTATCTAAATGATATTGTAAATTTGGTATGGTTTCCTGGACTAACTTGGAGTTGAAGGGTGGTTAAAATGTAATAAATGGGATTGACTTAAATTAAATGAACTGCACGAATACTGTGATAACTGGCTTCCTTGCAGATGAGGTTGCCCTCTTCTGGGGTTTGCAGGCTTACAATAATGAACTTTTGCAAGCTGATCAGCGGCAACTGGGCTCGGTATCGACAGAGATACTCTTCGAAAAGGACTCAGGCATGTTCACATTAAGAAATGGATGGGCCTTACCTCGAAGAATATATTTCGGCGGCGAGGAGTGCGCAATGCCACTTCCAGACACTTTCCCAGTGCTACCAAACGGTAGCTCCTGCACAAAGCCCCCTCGTTATCTTTTCCTCCTACTCCTAACCTATATGACTTTCAAATCACTAGCTAGTTGGCTTTGAAAAATAACTTATGCAGATGCCTGCAATCCTCAAACATATGACTGTTAACCTTTTCCTGGATTAGTACGAATCCTGACGCACAACCTGTGACTCATTGTAATGTGAGGGATATGTTAATGTAAGGAGCACTGACTTATTTCGGACTGGATGCTGGATTACTAATAAAATCTTCTTGTTCATCAAGGAGCTAGCTAGGGAGTTTTTTTATTACTTTTAAGGAGCTTGCAATTTTGCAGGAATTGGAAGTCTATTTCCTGCCTTGAAAAATATGAACACAGTTTCTGGATTTCATTTTTAGTTTTCCCCATCTCTCATCGCAAGATTTTCTAGCGATTTGCCGTCCATTCTTGTCATTTTGTAACACAAGGAAGCAAAGGCATCACCAGCATTAAACGTTTAATCCGATTACCTGACAGGTCCAAGGTTCCTTCATTAATCTTCATTCTGTACAACTCAAAGCTACAGATGATGCCTTTTCTAGTTGAGACAAGCATTTAACTTCAAATATCTTGTCTAGGACAGGGTGAGAAAAGACATGAATTTTGCAGATCGGTTCTTCCCCTTGCTCGCTCCACCAGACAGCTTTTTGATAAGGAAAGTTCAGCACTTCAGCTTGATAAGACTGAATCAACGACCATTAAGAGAACTCTATATTCATAGAATTCAGTGTCCAATCATTGAGTGTGCTTGTGCTGACAGACTACGTACGTACATACATGGCTAACGGCTGCTCCCAAAGTAGCCAAAAAAATAAAAAAGCATACTCTTTTATTTAAAAATAAAAAACATGAATGTCTAAGTTGTAATTAAGTTGAAAAGACAGGCACTAAATAAATAATTTACTCGAATCTTCAGAAAATTGGAATGGCTCTCATCATGACTTCACCATATCGTCTCAAGCACGAACGCACGATTTCCCAAAAAAAACCATAATTTTGGACTCTCGAAAGAAAACACAAAGCCGCGTGACCTTGTCCAGATACAGTGACCGTGTGGTTTGGAGTCAATGGCTGCTTTTATGTTCAATGCCTACTACAGACACACAAGCATATAATGATTATGGCACTACCAACATCCACAGTTTCTCCCTTGAAAAGGTTCTTCTGATGCGCACACCGATTCCATTTGTGTCAAGAACAAAGCCAGAATTTTAGACCAAAGCTTCTGTTAATATATTAATTTTCTTAAAAAATAAATTAATATCAACCAATCAAAACAATTTTAAAATATTAAAAAAATATTAATTTTATGTTTTTTCACTTCAACTCTATTTTAAAAAACTCTTAAAAAAACAAAAATTATCATATTCTCAAACATCTGTACATAATTAGCTATCTTTTCACCTACTATTAATTATGTTTTTAATCACTATTTTTTTCATTTTAAAAACGAGTTCTAAAATTTTAAAATATTTTATAAATTCCTTTTTATTATTATTCAAAGCCATGCGCATGCGGCATGAAAGTTGAAATATCATTCCAATTCAGAATTTTTAACCGGGTTTTTATTCTTAATATTTAAGTAATATAAAAAAATATTTATTTGTAGTTGTTGATTCAAAAATATAAATTGAAAAAAAAATAGAACACTTTTTATTGCTGAAATAAAAAAAAAATAAGATCAACGCATGTATATTTAATAAAAAAAATATTCATTATTTTCTTCAAAAATAATTCACGAACAATCAAACCATTTAACAAAATAATATCATATAAATCTTATTTTAATAAATACCAAATGATCCTTAAATATGAATAAAGAAATTACATCAATCCGTTTTTTCCAAAAATAAATATATTATTAGACCAAAGTGGACATGTTCATGCTGTTCATGCTATTATCACCATTTGATTTTATGTCTATAATTATATATGGATGCATTTATTTTAATAAATATCAAATATTTATTTTTTTCAGTTTTTTTTTTTTTGAATAATTTTAATATGTTTATATAAAAATTAAATTAAATTAAATTATTTTAATATATTTTCAAAAAAAAAATTAATAACCATCTTGCCGCATTACAAAATAAAGGCACAAGGGATTTTGGGCACTTTTCCTAGTAGGTTCTCTGAAAAGTTTGTTGTTCGATTCTCCTATAAAACGACAAGTAAAAAAACAAGCACTGTTGTCTCTTTCTCCTTACAATCTACCTTATTGATCATTTCGCACAGAGACACCCACCAATCAGGCAGCTATGGCTCCTCACGGTGAGGGATCAGAGGAAGCCATGGTTGTTCAAGATGAGAATCGCAAACCCATTTCCTCCATCCTCATCGTTATCGGTACTTTACGCTCTTTCTCAGTCTTTTATTTTTTATCTATCTGGGTTGCTTTTTATTCATGTGTTTACGTGTGTTTGTGTCTTCAATAGCAATGCAAACAGAAGCCATGCCTGTTGTTAACAAATTCCAGCTCAAAGAAGACCTTGATCCTGTGTGAGTTGATATTTTCTTTGTTTGTTTATTTATGTTGTAAATGGGTTTTTGGCATGTTTGATTTGATTGTGGGTTGTGGTGATTGATTGTAAAGATAGTTTTGTTCTGTTCATTTCAATGTGTGATGAAGTTGCAATCTTTTTTGTGTTTATCTTTATATTTGTTTGAGGATAATGAGATAGCTAAAAGATCTTGCTTGCCGTTGTTTTCCTGCGCAAGTTTCAATATTTTTGAGTTTGATTGTTTTTAAAAAGAATCAAGCACGATCAGTTATGGTGGTATATGATAGATTACCAGATCAAGGAGTATTTTTGTTGAATATCAATGTATCAAGCACTGAAAGTTTTACCCTTTTCCTTTTTTCCCAAGTGATTTGGGTAATTCATATTTTATTGGCTGAATGAAGTTTGGCTCTTTTTTTAAATTACAGTAAAGGGCTCTTTTTTAATTATGTGGGGTCATTATTTTGACCTTCTTTTTTCAGTTTTTGGCTTGAAGGTTTTTATTTTAAGTTTGATTGTTAGTTGAACTTGCAAGTTTGCTTTCGGAACTTTATTTACTGGAGAAAGGTAGATACTGGGAGCGACTATTTTTTCATCGTTTGTATGCTGTGGCCTTGTGCTTTGTGCTTATTCTATGGAGATATTCATGGAGATGAAGGGATTTTTATTGGGTAGTTAAGTTTCTGAAAATGTGATGAGCTTTTGTTTTCTATTTGAAATTTTGAATACCATATGATACATGTGGTTGCCGTCAAGTCTTAATATGCCAATGAATGATGGTTCAGGTTTCCAAAAGGGGTGCCTTGGGTCAGATATCATGGCGTCTACAAGGACCTCCATATCAACTTAGTTTGGCCTGGAAAGGATTTGACCCTGGGTAATTTTTTATGCTCTTGGGAGTTGTTTTCTTTATCATTTTCTTTTCAAATTATGTTTGAAGCATCAGTTCTACCTTAGTTGCATGATCATAGTACCAGAGTACTGTGCTTATCAAATATTCATGTTTTGAAAGTTTATATTCATGCTGTTATGTAAATTCCTTAAAACTATAAACTCTATATTCATGCTGTTATGTCAATTCCTTAAAACTATAAACTCCCACCCCCATCAAATTCGCACTTTCCAGGACATACTTGATGATATTCTTGGATTCACTTGTTTTGCACATGGATATGGGATATGCCTTCAATCTAGCTCCCCATTGTCATACAATAACTAATGGGGGTGTCAAGGAATAGATGTTATTTTATATCTAGGTTCCTATGGCGTAATCATTCAAATATTTCTTAAACCATGTATTTTCAGGGGTTGATAGTGTAGGCACAATTTCTGCATCTCTTGTGACCTATGCTGCTATCCAAGCATTACAGCCAGACTTAATTATCAATGCAGGCACTGCTGGTGGCTTTAAGGTATGCCCTTCCCTTTCTTGTTTGAACTGCAAATTTAATTATTTTCAAAATGTTACTGGTCTTCTTGTATTCGATTTTCATTCATTTTTCCACTGTTAAGATAATTTTTTCTTCTACTTCAGCAAGGTTCATTCTTTTTTATTGTGCCTGTTTTTGTAGCTGCTAATTTGATTAGTTGCTAGTATTGAAAAGAGTGCACCCTTCTTTAATAAAAGCAGTAAACTGCTGACAGCCATTTTGAATATTCATCTGAAATAAAATTATGCACTTTCTTTTAAATTTCAATCAAAAGCTGATTGATGGAGGCTTCCAGGTCAAAGGAGCATGCATTAGTGATGTGTTTGTTGTATCTGATGTTGCTTTCCATGACAGAAGAATCCCTATTCCTGTAAGTTTTCCTTAGGTTTTCCGATCTTTTTGTTATTTGTCAATAATGTAAAGGAACCTGAAATTTTGTATTGTAAGTCTGCTCTGTGAAGGACTTTCTGATGGCCAAAACCTAAATTCGAAGGCCATTAACAAAACCAACTTATTTTTGTTTGAATAAACACTCATTCTCTAGTGAAATCTGCAATCTAGAAGTAAAGTTGTTCGAATGTTAAAGGTTGCTGGAAGTCATCATGAGCTCCGGTATTCCCTCTGGTATAGCAAACAGACTCAAAACAAAACCATGAAAGCACATACAAATCCCTAGCAGATGGCTAGGTTGGGTGCATGTTTTTTATTTCTGCTTTATATATGATAATTTTTCAGTAGCACTACTGTACCTAATCTTTTTCTGCCTCTGCGTTTTTTTTCTTTTCCTGGTAGGTTTTTGATCTCTATGGAGTTGGTTCAAGGCAGTCTTTCTCGACACCTAATCTCTTGAAGGAGCTTAACCTAAAGGTGAATTTATTGAACATTTCCATCCCTTATCTATACGTGCTGGATGCTTTCTTTTTGGAGTAGTGTTCAGTTTGTAGGCTCTTGCCAGTTCTGAGATTGAGTTCAAATAATCCTAAAAGTAACCAATAAATAGATTGTTTATTGCTTATGGAGCTCTCGTAATAGTCTTGTTTTCTGAACAAAGAAACCATGTTTTAGTGGGGTTTGACTGGAGAACTTGACAAAATTAGTTCTTAAAATTTCTAACATGCTTAATGATGCAATATCGTCTCATCAATAAACTCTAGCAAGAAGTACATGGTTTAGTTTATGCACCCACTTATTGAATACTCTGCCAGTGATGCTGTGCTAGTCTATCCATTTCTTTGAAGTTAAACTTGTGCTGCATTCTTCTTCACATAGTAAGGTTGATTTTCTGAAATAGTTAAAAATCATCTGTAACTGATGACAGTGAATGGTTGAAGTTTTGAAAGGCATTTATAAATTCCATATGCTGAAACTACTGCATGATATGGAAAATTTCTGTATTATTCTTGAAGCCTGCATTGACCTTCAAAAATTTTAACATACAATATGCTCATGTTTCAGGCTGGGAAATTATCTACTGGAGACTCTCTTGATATGTCCCCACAAGACGAAGCGTCGATTGTTGCAAATGATGCTACGGTTAAAGACATGGAGGTAAAGTTGAATCCTTCCCTAATAACATGGGGGCTGAAACGTCTCTGTCCTCCAATGAACTGAGTTAATGGACTAGAAGAACTTTAATTGATTGCTTGATGCATATTTAAGACTTAACTTGCAAGGATAAGGTGCTTGTTTTATTGGAGTGTCAGTGTTACAAAAATGCAGGACTTCAAGTTACTTTCAATGTAATATCCTTACGTACGTTCTGATGAATCTTCAACAGCAGCATGCTATATACAGCTATACATATCAAATCTTGAACACCTTCATGCATAATGAACTTGAACTTCATTTTTTCTTAGAGCAACGACCACCAAGATTTTCCTCTATCAGTTACAAAATGCATTTTTGGGTTTTCTCCAGCGTTAGGAATTTCTTGCAATTAGCTCATCATCCATGTAGCTCACTACCTTTCTCTTTAGATGATAGGGAGAATGACGCATCAAATGAAAATACCATTTTTATTCCTAAATTATATATGTTTCTTCAGTTCCTAATATATATGATATTTTTGGTTTCAGGGAGCTGCTGTTGCTTATGTGGCTGATCTTTTGAAAGTCCCTGCAATATTCATAAAAGCTGTGACTGACATAGTGGATGGTGACAAGCCAACTGCAGAGGAGTTCTTGCAGAATCTGGCTGCAGTGACTGCTGCTCTTGACCAGGCAGTCGCCCAAGTTGTTGATTTCATCAGTGGAAAGTGTCTCTCTGAGCTTTGAAATGATGTGACCTTCACTGCCTGATTTTTTGGAAGATGCATGTCAGGAAGTATCCAATGAACCATTGTTTCACGAGATACAATAATGTTCGAAGAAATGTGATATTTAGGTTAAAACTGCCATAGTTCATAGTTTGAGAGGGCCCAATGTTTCTGGGTCTGATGGTTTGGTTTTATATTTCCACGCACTCAACCGAGGTCCAAGCATTGGGACCAACAACACAATTTGATTAGGTATACCGTTATGCAGCCGAATGGGTGATATGCTGTTCATCATCCATTTAACCCAACAGTTTGACTGGGTGATGGTTGTTGCTGGGAATCTTCTTGTAACAACAAAAAATGGCATAAGAACGTGGTCTGACAATCTTGTATAACGGAACCTGGTATGATAATCTTAGATTGCTCTGGTATGAATTTCAATAGTTTGGCAGTTCTCTTCGTTTCATTAAAAGAGATGACAGATTGCCTTTTTTCAGGTGCTTGAACTGGCATTTGCACACATATCCTTGAAAATTTTAGGCTGCAATTCGTGGACTAATCTTTGTTTCATGTCCACCTGTGATCTTCAAGTATCCCTGCAAACTCGCATTTGATTATAACTTGCCAGAGGTTATGGCTGTGGAAACCACATGCTTCAATCCAAGTGGTTAGATATTAAATCAGGCGATCATCAAAGATAAAATGGTATCTACTTTGTATGGAATGGTTTTTTTTTTTTTTGTGGGGGGGGGGACCATCCATTGCATTTGATTCAATAGAGATTTTGACATTCAGATTTCACATTATCCTCGTTCCCCAATTTTTGGTACAGCTCATGTTAACGGTGCAGCTAGAGCTGAACGATGCAATAATACAAGGCTAGTGCTTCTTTTTTCTAATGCAAGGATTTGGGGCTGCATATATAGATTATAAGAAAGCACACATCAATGCATCAATTTGCAAACCCAGCACCAAATATCAACCAACTTCTTTAAACATAATCTGCATGAAAGCGTTGTTTCCCAACTACTGCCTTTACGCATCATAAAAGAATACAGATTTATGTATATCACACTATACATGAACGAAAATACAATTATCCCCTGAACCTTTTTTTAATACTTCAACATAGAATGCAGCAGCTGTATATATGAGACTTCTGACCTTGCTTCATAGGGAAGTGAAGGGGTTACTGCCTAGCATCTTCTCCCAGCAAGAGTGTCAACATCTCTTCCAGCAGCGAAACCATGGGGAGCGAACAGATCGGACAAGGAGGCTTGACATCGAAGGCCAGTCCTGGCAAAGCTACAATTCTGGCTCTCGGCAAGGCATTTCCTCACCAGCTAGTCATGCAAGAATTTCTGGTTGATGGGTATTTCAAAAACACCAATTGCGATGATCCACAGCTCAAGCAGAAGCTAACTCGACTCTGTAACTCTGCAAACTTTTTTTCTCGTTCAGCTTTTCACGTCCAGATAAATACTAGGGAATTAATCTAGAAATGAGAGGACATAAGGACAATACAATCTTCTTAGGCTTAATAAATCTGTTGCAGATAGCAATTTGTACCAAACCAAACCTTTGACAATGGGGGGCAGGGTTAAAGGAGTATTCTTTTTTCTTATCACCTTTTTAGGTAGTTCATCTGCTAGAACTCAAAATTTAGGGTATTGATACACGGATATTAAATTTACAGTACACGGATATTCTATTAGTTATTTACTAACTTTAAAGAAAAGGACAAATGAGAGAGAATAATATTCATGAACATAAAAAGTGTTAAAGAATATTTCTATTTAAGATCTACCTGAGATTTCTCTTCTACTTATTTTTATCTATTTCTTCAAAGTACATTCAGATATAATTACTAATATATCACTAATTACTAACTGATATAACTCTCATTTTCACTCTATGGAAACTTGCAGGCAAAACAACCACCGTGAAAACTAGATATGTAGTTATGTCAGATGAGATTCTAAACAAATACCCTGAACTTGCCATTGAAGGTATCCCTACCATCAAACAGCGATTAGATATCTGTAACGATGCTGTAACACAAATGGCCATTGAAGCTTCACGGGCTTGCATCAAGAAATGGGGCAGGTCTGTATCAGATATAACTCACATGGTCTACGTCTCCTCAAGTGAAGCTAGGCTACCAGGTGGCGACCTTTACTTAGCAGGAGGCCTTGGACTCGGCCCTGAAACGCAGCGTGTTATGCTATACTTTTCAGGGTGCTCTGGAGGTGTGGCTGGCCTTCGTGTTGCCAAGGATATTGCTGAGAACAATCCGGGAAGTCGAGTTTTGCTGGCTACTTCTGAAACTACCATTATCGGGTTCAAACCACCAAGTGTAGATAGACCATATGATCTAGTTGGGGTTGCCCTCTTTGGGGATGGTGCCGGAGCAATGGTAATAGGCACAGATCCAGTTCCGGTTACTGAAAGTCCTCTCTTTGAGCTTCACACAGCAATCCAGAATTTCTTGCCAAACACTGAAAAGACTATTGATGGCAGGCTAACTGAAGAGGGTATCAGCTTCAAGCTAGCAAGGGAGCTTCCGCAAATAATTGAAGATAACATTGAAGGATTCTGCCACAAGTTGATAGGAGTTGCTGGACTAACTGACAAGGATTACAACAAGATGTTTTGGGCAGTCCATCCAGGCGGGCCCGCAATCTTGAATCGAATGGAAAAGAGACTTGATTTGCTTCCTGACAAACTGAATGCTAGTAGAAGAGCTCTAATGGATTATGGCAATGCTAGCAGCAACACCATTGTGTACGTGCTGGAGTACATGATAGAAGAAAGCAGGAAGATGAAGGCAGGCGCTGCAAATTGTGATTGGGGCTTGATACTGGCTTTTGGACCTGGAATAACCTTTGAGGGAATTCTTGCAAGAAACCTAACGATCTAAATATGATATGGTGGTGCTTTGTTCTCCTACACTGGTGGCAGAAAGTTCTAAATCCATTTTCTTGGCCCAAAACTGTCCTTGTATAACTTGTTAGCTCTATCAATTCTAACTGTTTATCCAAATCTCATAGCCTACTCAAGAAGACAGGCTCTTGTATCAGCTTTGACAGGGATCACTCATGAAATATAAGTTTGCACGTCACAAAAGGTACTAGATTTGCATCAACTCTCACAATATAAACAAAAAGGACGATTACAGCCGACAAATTAATTAAGTTAACCATCAATTAATTATGTGTCAAGTACAAAATTCCAACCAAGTTTCTGCATCCCCAACTTTACAAGTAAACCCACTTTTCTCCGGTCATAATTTGAAAGAGAAACTTAACTGGAGAACAAAACAGATCTCAACAGCATTGCCCAAGTCAATTTCAGGCAGCAATGTTGCTCATAGACTACACCAGAAGACGGCTTCAATTACACCACTCCAGAGGGAAGACGAAGCACAAGCTGTCCTCCAAATACACTGCAAGAAAATCACAATCATATATATGTTGCAATAAAAATTGTACAGTGATGTTTCACATGCTCTTTGGATAAAAGAATGACATCCAAACATTAACAAACCTTTTCACATAATAATAACAGAAATCTGCTAAGATGAAAGTCTGGACAATTTCTGAGATAAGAACCATAGAAGGCCATAATCCGTACCCCAAGGCTACTAATAAGTGTCCACGAGTATCTAAAACCTGTTCACAAGATGCAAAACTTTAATGGTAAATTGCAACTCTAGTCAGTTAATAATTTAAAGGAAAATACTTGTATCAGCCAAAGATCAGAGAGAATGAGGGGGGTCAGAAAAAGAAGAAGAAGAAGAAGTGTATTTGGCACATAAATTTCTTGAAGTGACTCCTACAAAAACAGTATTAACTTCAGGGGATATGAGTGATGATGCAATAGTAAATGGGATGAAGAAAAAGAATTTATGCTCATTCCAGTATCATTAACAGCCACTATTCAACCCTCTCGAGTAAAATTGATTATTTTATCATAATAAACAAGATGCAGGTTTTGTGACGCCTGTTTGAGATGGAAATGTTCTGCATGACCTCTAATGACTCTGAAATCACTTCACAACGTGGCTAGCTATCTGAAAGCATGAATAGCATTTAGAGCATCACTAAAAACAGATTAAGAGTTTAAGGTTCGGCATCCCTTCCATAAGACGACAGAGACCAAACACAAACCCACAAGTAGAGAACCGAACGAGTCTAGCCCCACCCCAAATCCCCGGCTCATATATATATATAAACCTCTAATCTAATAAGCTTAGGCTCCTTGGTTCAGAAATTTTCCAAACATTCCCTTCAGAAAACATTCTAAGAGCAACCATACAAAAGATTCAGATCTGCAAGAACAAACCTGGAGGACCCAATGGGCACAGCTCAAGAACCTTGCAACACCCAATGCAAATACATAATGAGCAGTGAATGGCTCAACAATCTACAAGTACAGCGAATGAAGTCGTGAGTTTCAACTATCAATTTGCAAACCTCCTAGACTAATACTTTCTACAATATGAAACCAAAGCACCAACCTTGGTGTTCTGCATGACACGCAACTGAGGAAGTACAGAAACAGCTTCAAGGTATACACAGAATGCCCAGAGGATCCGGTTCAGTAGATTGTGAGATGTTGATGGATGAATAAGCAAAGCTAAAACAGCACAAGGTGCCGCCTGCATCCAAATTCAATTGAAGGGTAAGAGTTAAAGGTATAATCATTATCGAGTAATCCATATCCCATATTCATTACATAGAGAAAGGGAACCAGTTAGCATGAAAGAAAGAATTTGAAGTTTGACAACCAGAAAATCTAAGAAAAAAACAAACTTAGTTTCATCCACAAGTATGTGGGTAGTATCTTAAGAGCATGTCATTGCCATGAACATGAACAACGAAGCATAAAGGAGACATTACTGTTATATAGTGAATATTGATGGGAAGAAAAAATTGAGGAAAACATCGTACAAGTTCATTTTTTATAAGAAGTCTTTCCTATCAAGAAACCATAAATATAACTAAATTTACAACAACAAAAAAAGTGTAGAGTCAATCAAATACTCACCACATAATATAATGCAAAGTTGTCTTTATCCTCCATGTAACTCGACTTCAGTTTAAAACGGATCGTATAAATAACCCACAGGGTTGTAGCCAACGTTGCCAAGTCCAGTACGGTATGAATATCATATTCCATTACAAAGCTGCAGTACAGCCTCACAGCTAAGAACATGGCTGTCAGCTCCTGAGTTTTCAGTGATAGCCCTGCAAAATATTCAAAATAATGTTACAGGCCAAAACTTTGAATCCAAAAACTGAAAGGTATAACCACAACAAGTTCAAAAATTTAACAGAAAAATCCAAACTTTCTCTCTAATTACATTAGTTCCCGGTCAAAAAAACAAATTTATCCATGGAAAACAAAATAAAATCCAAAATTTTACCAAAGATAAAGTCACAAAATCATTGAAACACGACAAAAGAAAACCCAAAATTTAGCACAATAATCCCAGCTCTCTTTAATACCATCAATTCCAAACAAAAGCAATAACAATGAAAGAAAAAATTCAATTCAAAACCAAGAAATATATAACCATTAAATCATTGATCAACCAAAAATACCTGAAATTTAGCACCAGAATCCGATTTTCCCTCTATTGGAACATTTCCCATTAAACAAATCAATCCATTAATAAAAAAAAATACCATTATATCATTGAAGCACAACAGAAAAGATCGAAGATTTAACGCAAAAATTAAAAATTTCTCTCTAATTAATAACCCCCATGAAAAAAAATTAAAACCCTAATAGTTTGGGATTCCGTTTAATTACCAGCACAAGTCTTCTCTTTCATTAACTTATAAATAAGCACAGAGATTCCAATGGAGTGAACAGCCTCAGCAGCAACAAAGAGGTTATCGTGATCGTGTACGATGAATCGGAGAAGCACCAGCGCTGTCATCCCCGCCACCACCGCCAAAAACGCCTTGACCTTCGGAGGCTGTCGTCGCACCCATGTTGTTACCATTTGGATCGGTCTCTTCGGTGGTCTCATCGTAGAATTCGATTTGATTCTCCTGAGAAAGTGATGGAAATTGAGAGAAATTGAGGGGAAATTAGGGCTTGACTGCTTGATGGAGATTTTAAAGAGGGAGGGGATTTTTATTTTTATTTTTATTTTTATTTTGGGGGGGTGCGAAAGTTTATTTTTCCTGTTATGTTTTGCATATTTAATTATTTATTATTTTTGTCTGAAGAAAAAACAGAAATCAATACAGCCACCTTAGTTCCAATAGTTGATCAAATCAACCCTTGTGCTTTAGTATTAGTCAACTTATATATTCTATTTCTAATTTAAGCTGACATGTACTAATTTTGCATGAATAAATATTGAACTAAAAGTTTTGTTATTCTCTTCCATGAATATTCAAACTTTTCTCTATTAATCTTATTAGATTTTCATCCAAACTCAATGAATTGTTTTGATTAATTGCTATTTTAAATTTACTGTTTTCACCGGCAAAATTTACGGCAATTCAACATTATTTTTATTTCCTATTACCATGAAATTGAAGTTATAAGCACATATAAAAGTTTAATTATTGATGAAGTATTGGTTTAGCGGTTAAAGTACTATTATATTTCTTCAAGAATAAGAATATCAAGAATGAGATATCCCAATATAAAGAAAGGCGAGAAAAATCACAAAGATCAAGGGCCGATAACCTGATATCAAATGATAAAATTGAAAAAAAAATAATTTTCAAAATAGAAACATAAAAAACGAGTTAACTCGATTACCCTGCAACCCGCAATATGAGATTTGGATTAAAAAAAAAGTCTAGAAAAAAAGACCAAAGCTTAATTAATAAAAAAAATGTTAAAAAAAACATAAGTTAACCCGAGTTAACTTGACTAACCTACGACCCATGATAACCCCACAGAAAAGAAAGCATAGAAACACCAATTTCTAGGCCCAATAACCAAATTTCAAAAGATAAAAAATGAAAAAAAAATCAGGAAAAGAAACATCAGGGAAAAAAAAGCTCAATTTAATTTAAGTTACCTTGACTAACTCACGACATGCAATAAAAGATAGGGATAAATAAAATTGAGTTTTTAAAACAAAACCTAGAAAAAATATATAAAAGTTAAATCAATATAAAAAAACTTGAGTTAACTCAGGCTAACTTAACTAACTCGTGACCTCAGATAATAACCCTACTAAAAGGAAAGCAGAAAAATTACAAAGTCAAAGGTCCAATAATTTAATATCAAATGATGAAATTGAAAAAAAAAAACAAAATTTCAAAAAACAAAACATCGGGAAAAAAATTCAATTCAATTCATGTTAACTTGACTAATTTACGATCGAGGATATAAGGATCAAATATGGTATAAAAGTAATGAAGCAAAATTCATAACCATTAAAAATTAAAAAAAAAATAGCAATCAGATAATGAGGATCAAATCCGATATAAAAACCAAATGAAAGAAAATAATTAAGGATTAAATTATAAAAAAAATCAAGAAAATAATAGGAAAAAAATAACAATCAAAATAACAAAAACCAAAATTGAATACAAAAATTAAATCAAATGAAATGTTGAGGAACAAAATTAAAAAGCATAAATAAATCAAGAAAATGATTGAAAAATATAATAATCAAAAGAATAAGGACCAAATTTGAATGCAGAAATTAAATCAAATAAAATATTAAGAGAAAAATTGAAAAACATAAATAAATCAAGAAATGAATAAAGAAAATAACAATCAAAAGAATGAGGACTAAAATTAAGTACAAAAATTAAATAAAATAAAATATTGAGGGATGGAATTGAATAAAAAATAAATTTCAATAAGCATCGAAAGCAAAACAAATAGCAATGAAAAGAATGAGAACCAAAATGGATACAAAAATCAAATGAAATGAATATTTTGTATTATTTTCAAGGAGAAGAGAGAGAGAAAAAAAGAGGAGAAGAAAAAGGCACATTGAAGCCGCATCGACAGTTCTCTACCACTACGTGTCTATCAATTAAAAAGAGCTTGATGAGTCGTTTCTAATGTCATCATGAAAGACTATATTTTGCCGCCGAAGAAGTCCACACACATTGCTAAAAAAGTATGGGCTCCTCCCACTCACGTGTTAATAACTTTTAATTTTTTGTTTTTTTTATTTATGTCTATTGATCTTAAAAATTAAGTTTAGTTTGTTATTTATGTTTATTGATCTTAAAAATAAAAATAAATTTTAATTATTATAGATAGTTTTTGGGACAAAAATTAAGAAAAAAACTGGTGGAGCAATGACCAATGATAAAAGAAACGATGATTCTGATTTTGTTACTTAATCAGTGCATTTTAAAAATCTAAGTAGCAAATAATAAGTCTTCTAGGTAGTTTTGTTTTGACCAAATGTTTAATTTTACAATTTTTAGCCTTTTGAAATTAATAAGGACTAGATAAGTAGCATGCACTTCACCACGGTACCAGTCAAACTTTTCATAACGTTAAAAAAAAAGAGTTAAGGTAATGATAATCTAAAGTTAATTCAAGTTAACTTTACTAATGTGCAATCCGGAATATAAAATCAAGATAACTCATATAAAAGAAAAAAGAAAAAAATTACAAAACTTAAGGCCCAATAGCTCAATGTCAAATGTTGAAACAAAAAAAAATCAATTTAAAAAAAATAATATCTAAGAAAATAACCTAAGTCAATTTAGGTTGACCAAACTAACCAATCACTCATAATACAAAATCAAGATAAAAAAATTATAAAAAGAAAGATCTAACAAAAAAGACCAAAGTTCAATAAAAAAAAAACATTGAAAAAAATATGAGCTAACCTAGGTGAACTTACTAACATACACTTGGGATAACCTCACAGAAAGAAAAGCAAAAAAAAAAAAATAAAGCTCAAGAGGTAATAATCTAATCTGAAATGATGAAAACAAAAAAAAAATCAATTTCATAAAAAAAAGGTCAAGAAAAAAAAACTAAGTCAACTCGAGTTAACTTCACTAACCCGCCACCTCGTGATATATAAAAAAAGACTTTCAAAAGAACGGCTTGGCAGAAAAGACTAAAGTTAAATAAAGAAATAAAAAAAACCAAGCTAACACGGGTTAACTTAACTAACTCGCACCTAGGATAACCCCAAAAAAAATTTGAAAAATCACAAAACTCAAGGGCCAATAATATAATGTCAAATGATAAAATTGCAAAAAATAATAATTAAAATAATATTTAAAAAAAAACAAGTCAACCCAAGTTAACTCCTGAGTTAACTTAACTAACACATAACATGAGATATGAGATTAAGATAACCCAATAAAGAGAAGTGGAACAAATAATGAAGTTCAAGGCCTACTAGCCAAAATATCAAATGATGAATTTGAAAAAAATATTAATAAAAGGATAAATAAGTGAACTTAAATCGGACTTAGGTCATGAAACCGAGATTACCTTGTAGAAAAGTATACAAAAAATAATAATAAAGTAAAAATTCCTATCACAAAACAATTTAAAATCTAAAATTTATGGATCAAATATGATATAAAAACTAAATGAAAGAAAATAATCAGGGACTAAATTGAAAAAAAATAATTAAGAAAATAATTAAAAATATAGTAATTAAAAGAACAAGGACCTAAATTAGATTAAAAAAAAACCAAACAAGATGTTGAGGGACAAAATTGAAAAAAAAATAAATAAAAAAGGATAAGAAAATAGCAATCAAAAGAAGAAAAACCAAAATCAGATTAAAAAAAATACATGATGAGAGATGAAATTGAAAATTAAATAAATTATATATATATATATATATATATATATATCAATCAAAAGAATGAGGACCAAATTGGATACAATTAAATAAATTTCACAAGGATGAAATTGAAAAAATCTAAAATTAAAAAATCTTTAAAAGTAAAATAAATAGCAATCAAAAGATTGAAGATCAGAATTGATAAATATACAAATTGAAGGACACAAATGTTTTTTGGAAGGGCTGATGCAAATTTCTAAACAAGAAGAGAGAAAAAAAAAAGAAAAAAAAAAGAGTATACTAGAGGCCAACCATGCCTTCATCATAAGCACGCGTTACACCGCTAGAAAGAGAACAACACTTCACTCTTAACGCCACCCAAGATAGCAGAATTTGGTAACTGGACGACCCTACTTTATTTAATATTATTTAATTGATTAAAATAAAAAAATTGAGCAAACCTATATAACAAAAAAATAACTCATAAAAAAAGGACTAAAAAACACCCTTGAAAACAACTTTTATTTTAAAGGGCAATCCTTTAACTTTATTGTTCAAACGAAAGAAAAGATGAAGAAGCAGCTCTATACAAGTGTTTTTTTCTTTCAATGGTATTAAAGTAAATTTATTGTGTAAATAATTTTGAAAAGAAAAATAATCCTTTGACTAAAATGCATATAGTTTTTGCTTTTAAAAATAACAAAGTAATATAACCATGCCAAAAAAATATATTAATTAATTTATTTCTAATCAATCTTATAATACCCAATAAATCTCTATAAAAATAATAATCTTACCCCAACTACAAGCTTTGCAAGTTTCAATGATGAGAAGGGCAAAATCTTTTGTTCCACTAAATAGTGTAATATGTTTATCATTACAATATTTTACTTATACCTTTTATTTTATTTTTATTTTTTTGTAATGTTTCAATATTTTACTTGTAACTTTTAGTATTTTTGTGATGTTTCAATTAACAGTGTAATGTATACAGGATCGCAGTGATTCAGTGATGACTTTTAGTTTTTTTTTTAATGTAATATGTACGAGGCTACGAGCTCGCCTTTGCATGAATACCTATGTTTTGGTCGTTGATAATGCAGGTGCATGCCGCTAATTCCCATATGGAAGGACTCAATAATTAATAAATTAACAATGGAGGCTTCAATTAAATACCTCAAAATCGATGGACCGCGTGCGATTTCCATCCAAGAAAAACAACGTTTTTTGAAATCAGATTGGAAAATAATAAGAGCAAGTCAATGTCTGGAGCTGACATATCGTGTAGACCAAGGTGTTCAAGACTTCAAGCCATGGTCTCATTGAGACAAAAAAAAAAAAAAAAAAAAACGTAGGTAAATCACCTTGGACCCCATGCACCATAAATTCACCACCAAATCAGGCTTCACATGAGCTATACGTTAAAACTCCTAAATAAAATATGATAGGAAAACATTGAAGGATTAAGATTCATTAAGATTGATATAGAACTACTACGGCAAGATTGAAAAAAAGTATTCCGGCATTGAACAGATGGAAAGGCAGAAGACATGATCAAAATGGGAAGTAGAACTGTAGGTCAGAAGAGACGATCTAGCCCTATCACCACCAAAGATCAGTTTACCATCTGAGAATAGACGGGGTTGTGTAGAAATGCTAGACAAGTTACATCAGAATGTCCATGAATGTGATCTTCTCATGGGAGGCTTCATTTGTTTGTCTTCTTCGAGTGCCACCATACCCAAATGAGAAGGGTCTTCCAACAACATTTTTGCAACCAAGTAACCTGCAATGGACCAGGTCTGGAATTTTCGTGCCTGTTTCCCAACGAATCGACCAAGCTTTCCATCGTAATATTCTGGCCAGTTGTCTTTAACTAATCTTGTCTCCGCGAGCTCAATGGCACGTCTTGCAATTTGGGGGCGTCCAGTCTTGATGCATGCTGCGGTGAGAAGCCACAAGAGCACTGCATCCGTTGCAATAGCCAAAATGTTTCAAAGATAATAATCTCAACAAGGAAGTTCAAAGAGTTACACAGAAATGGACTTGGAATTGTTCATAAATACTTCAAAGAGTTCATCCTAGTTGGCAAATTATAATGATGACGATTTTAAGCAGGAATAGAAATGACATGAACAGGCTTTAATAGCATAGACACGGAATATACTAACTATTATTTCCATCCAAAGCCAAAACTCATGAAAAATTGCATAAAGAATAGTTAAAGCTCTCTGAAGAACATACACGCACATCGGACAAGATTTTCCAACAATGTACTTCCAACAAAAAACGGGGCACTCATAAAGCTTTTTCTTATTTTAGATTTTTGCTCATAAGAACATGAAACTTTAGCTAGATGTATTTGGGTTAGCATTCAGCATTTCACCAGGGCAAATTCATGTAAATGCTGATTTGATAAAAATTCAAGCCATGGCATAGCAACAAAGTTAATCATTTCAGGCCTCGTTTTATCAAATGAATTTTTCAGGCCTAACTCGCAATCAACCAAAAAAGCCATGGCAGTTTTAGTTACATTATGAATTTGTTTTGCGTGAAGGAAAATGCAGTGCAAGTAGCATACCTGGCCAGGATCCTCCATTGTGGTAACTCCATCTAGTATTTTTTGGATCACATCCTGTAACAATCCGCCATTCATGACTCTCTATCGCTGGATAGATTACCTTGAGTGGCATTTCTCCGACCAATTCCTCCCACCGTGATTCTATAAGATCCATTATTGCTGTCGATTGCTCAGGGGTTGCCAAGGATGACAAGATTGCAATACAGTTACCCAAGCAAAACCAACGGAAGTCCATTTTTGCAGGACTAACATTTCCAATAAAGTAGCCACCATGGACTGGCATAAAATCAAATATCCATTCTGGAAGAGAATCTGGAATTACATTAAACTTGTTAACTGCAGTATGAGAGTATTCCTCTGTTTTATAACGATATATATCATTAAGCTGTTTCAAGTCAATCCAATAATAACTCCTCATGTGAAAACTTAAGGCATGAAGGCGTTTAGTGATCCGCTCTACAAACTCTTTCCCCTCCTCATCTTGCTTCAGTAGAAGCAAAGCACATCTTAAAGCCATGAAGAAAAGTGCTTGAATTTCAATGGGATACCCATAAACACCCTGAAAGATACATAACCAAAGACACAATAATGAATTGAGACTTGAAAAATAAACAAAGGATGAACATAGCAACATTAAATATAGTCCAAGCAGACAGTAACCAATGAAACTCACCATTCTGCGATCAATCATGCAGCATCCATCAGCGCAAAGAAGAGTAGGGAATGTGTCAAACCCCTCTGAAAGGCATAAACTCAAAATTAGGCGCATACCCTTCTGACATTCTGGCATTTCAGCCAATGATGTGTCGCCTGTGGACTTGGTGTATGCTCGAAGTAAGAAAATCCACCAAAATCCAGAATCAACGGGTGCCACTCTTCCTATTGCACTCTCACCAAAATCTGCCATCAAAGTCTCACTGTTCCTGACAGGATCGTGGAGTACCTTAAAACTCGCAGGCATAACTCCTTCTCCAAGATGGAATCTGTCAATTTTTTTCTCCCATGATTGGAGGCGAAGAGTCTTCAAAATAAAATTCTTTACTATTTCAGGTTCCCCGTTCATCAAAAAAGCCAACGCACTTGGGACAAAATCTCTTACAAACACCTATGTAAATAGAGAAACTACGTTAATGTACAAGCTTTAAAGCCTACGGGATCCTACAATCCCAGTTACAGATGCAAGAAAGTCATTATCATGTTACAATATCGGAACATATATGGAAAAAGAACAGAGTGGTATGAAAGTTAACGTTGGAACACGAAACATAAGCACATTATAGACAAAGGGATAATCAAAAGGCAGAACCGGGAGAAAAAAAAAGGACACCCCAATACATCTCCGAATAAAGTTATCGGGTGAACGACCAAACAAAATCGGCAACCACCCACTTGCAACAAAAGGCCTGTCTCCAAGTTAGTTAATACCCTAATAAACAAAATTTCTTGTCTAATAACACAAAGAAACAAAAATCATGGAGCCTTCACCTGATCATAATTAAGCTGTTCGTCAGTATTATCCAAAGCTGCTATGGTTCCAACAGGTTGGCCACGAAAAACAACCAGCGATCTCCTCAAAGCGTCCCAAGCTTCAGCCACAGCTGGATGTGTCTCAAACCCATATTGTGACCTTGGAGTATTGAATCCTGACCTTCTACCAGGGGAATATAAACCATCAAGATGATCAATTAACCTGAAGTTACTCTCGGCTCTTGATGAGGGACGAGGAGAAAGCAAAGGCACCCCAAACAATTCATTTAGGGACCTCTCATCACATGATCTTTGCCTCTCCATATTCAAAGGCCTTGGTGGCTTATCTAAGCTCCTTGAGAAATCCAAATCTTCTAGTTCAGCCAGAGCATGATGGGCATCGACACTCTTCAAGCTCCCATTTTGAGACACATCTCCATCAAGACTGGACATTTGTCGGATGTTTTGCCAAAGACAAAACAGACAACTTTGGGCTTAACGCCTTGTGCAAACAACCTGCAATGAAATTCACCAGAAACAACCAAACTCAATGCATGTAAGAGAAAATTTTGTAAGAACAGAGATGGGTTTTCCCGCTTTCTTTGAAAAAAAATATGAAGATTCAAGATTCAAGATTCAATCTTTCTGTCAGTTTTGAAAGGTAAGATTCAAGATTCAATCTTTCTGTCAGTTTTGAAAGGTTTTCTCGTCAACCAAACAAGAAGTCTTGAACTTTCACACACCTAACCCTCAAAAGCTTCAAGCTTTTTAATCAAGAACTACTGTAGAGCATAACATATTAAGATTTTAGAGGAAAAGTGTGACTAACTCTTAAGACAGCTTCAATTATCCAAAAACGGAGAGAGGGGGGAGAGAAGAGCAGGCTGACTTGGGAGAGAGTGATGAATGAATACAATCTTCGTTGAAGATGCAGTGGAATCAAGCGGGCCCAAAAGGCAAACTGTGATAGTAGATTGGTAGAGGATGACAGGCAGGTGAGGCTGCTCGTATGTGCGGACGGTTAATAATAGTTTTGAGGGGTCCACGTGGGGAGTCTCTGATTTGACTGTGACAATCTGATGGTGATGTACTCTAGCATGAAAAATGGATCAGCGGCCTGTAGAAGGAGGAGACAAAACTGAGAATCGGTCCCTAAACTATCAATACATTATCATTTAAATCCTCACACTGAAATCTCCTTAATCAATTCTAGAAATGTATTAGAAATTCCGAATTGCTATAACCATGCAATAATTCGATCGGTTTTTTTAATAATTTTCTCTACTAGGATGGCCAATTCATTAAACCAGTAAACCACGCGCTTGATGAGATTGATGGAAGGATCGAGTCTTACAATAATTCTTAATTTTATGCAATAAAATGATGTTATTTCGAGAAATATTTGCAGTGATAAGAAAATTCTGAAATATTGCAATTGGAGTATGTTTGGTAGTGTGGTAGCAGTTGCTTTTCAAATAACTTTTCGTGCCGAAATGTATGCAAATAATATTTTTTTATTTTTTAAAAATTATTTTTGACATCAGCATCAAAACGATCCAAAACATACAAACCATATTAAATTTTAGTAAAAAAATAAATTTTTTTAGAACATGATTTGCACTGCGTTCCCAAACAGTTTCTTAAACGGGAACATGTTTAACTTAGAGACCAAACAAGAGAAGCAGACATGTTCTGGGGACTAACTTGGGCATCCTTGAAATGAGTGGGTGAGCTTGTGAGCGTGAAAGAGCTTTGGGACTTGAACCATATGAGAATATGAAACGAACACTTGTCTGTGACAGTAGTAATAATGCAAAGGGATCTTTTCTCTGCAGAGCGGAAAGATATCTTTTTTGCCAGATCCCCTGGGAGCTGGTGATTGGTGATTGGGGTGTCATTTGGCACCCAGGATGAGCTGGGATCACAGTGGAATACACGGCTGCCATGAAAACTGGAAACGAAGAGTCTGTTTTAATTATCTTCCTCTCTCGACATAAATTGGAATGTGTGATGGGAAATTGGTTTTACCCTTTCTTTTGTTTCTTTCACGTGTTGATTGTGAGTTATGGGTTGTATTCTTTAATTTATTTTATTATTTAAAAGTTTGGTAATTGTTGTTTGTTTTTTAAAGTAATTTTTATTTTAAAATATTATAAAAAAATATTTTTAATTTTGACATATTAAAATAATTTTAAATAAATTTTTTTAAATTTTATCAACCTCCTTTTAAATACAATACCAAATAAATAGTTAATCTTGCTGACTGAGTGTTAATTTTTTGTGAGAGTGTTTAGAAACATGTGCAAACTTCGTTCCTTAAAAATTCAATTTTGTTTTTACTAAAAATTAATTTTTTATGTGTTTTGAATAGTTTTGATACGCTGATTTTAAAAATAATTTTAAAAAATAAAAAAACATCATTTTGATGCATTTTGGTACGAAAAACACTTTGAAAAGCAACTACAACCACACTCCCATACAACATAACAAGAATTGGTGAAATCTTGTTACCCACATGAACTAAGCTATGATTTGGTAGTTTTGATTTTCATTTTAAAAAAAAAATAATATTTTTATTATGTGTTTTTTTTTTATTTTAATGTATTAATATAAAAAAAATAGATAAATACTAAATATTTAATTAAAAATATTTTTTAAAAATACTCTATATCACATTACTTAACTAGCACTTTTAATTACTTTTTTTTTCCCAAGAGTGATCTTAACCACTTTAATTTAGCAAGGTGGAATTATTATTATTATTATTATTACGAAAAGAGGGAGCAGTTAAAATCGACGCCGTGTGAAGGCTGCATCCTTATGGTGAAAAAGCAATGCCTTTAGATGGATGTATAATGACATATACCAGAAGATTGTTATCCGTTTCCATCATGACAGTTACCGTTTGCAGATTTGGTTGAAAATATTTTTATCTTCTCTTATCATCTTTGAAATGGTGTTTGCTATAACCTATTAATTACTTGCAAAAAGAAAATTATCTATTTACGCACCTTATTTATAATCAAACCAATTGGATTCAAATGGTTAGCATATTTGAATTCAATTACAACTTACTATAATTCTTATATTTGAAATAGTATATCAAACCATATAATTAAATTCAAATTTATTATTTGAAGTATTTATGGAGATTAATTAAATTAATAATCTTAACTATTTTGCCCTTGATTTAAAAAAAACATTATTGTTATATATATCAATACATAGATGACTCGTATTACGCCGCGTGTCAGGTCAATTTTTTCCTAACTTTAAAAAAGAATTCTCATGCAATGATAATCCAAGTCAGTATGAGATAACTTAACTATCACGTGACCGATAATACGAGATTACGATAACTCTGTAAAAAAATTTAAAAAAATCACAAAGCTCGAGGTCTCGTATGTAACAACCCCAACACCCTACATCAAGAGTTTCAATGTTAATTCAATTTTTTTTACTAAACTTATTTTATACACACACATATACACACGCACGCATACACATTTTATTGCCAAAGTTTCGACAAAGTTTCTTTTGTTTTTAACGATAATAAATTATCAACAAACCTCTTATTATTCATTTATTTCTCATTCTCAACTCCGATCCAACTATCATGGATCCTATCATATCCCCGTATCAAATTCCACATACCAATCATATTGGTAATATTCTCAACATCAAATAAATATCAACATGTTAATTACAAAAATAGATCAAATAAATATCAACACCTTAATAATAATTTTCAACATCAAATAAATATCACCTATTAATTACAAATGCATAACATTCATTTTCACATATCTTTAGCACATGCTATATCCATGTTAACATCACCTAATTAAAATTGATTAAGTGTGTCTATATATATATATTAACCACATTTGTCTTACATATTTGTCAAAGTTCACAACTCTACTTAAATTACTTACATCTTTAACACACACAAATTACATTAAATTCCAAAAAGTTTAATATAAATTACATTTGGCAATACTCCAACAACTATCTACACACGAAACAACTAAACCTAATACTTCATTGAGGGTCTTGATGTAGCTATAAATACATAATTTTTTCAATTAATAAATTTAATATTAATTTATTAAAAACATATAACCACATTAAGTTTAAACAATAAGTTATCATCATCAAAATAATTTATACAACCAAACCAATTTCCCTTTAATGACATTCACACAAATTTGATAATCCACATGATTACTAATAATTTGAATAACCTCTCCTAGTAGATAATAAATCTGGTAACCTACACAATTACCAATAATCCAGCTAACCTCTCCCGGTAGCCAATAAATTAAGTAATTCACATGATTTTCAATAATTCAGCTAACCTCTCCTGCTAGATAATAAATAAGGTAATCCACATGATTTCCAATAATTCAGCTTAGCCCTCCTGGTAGCCAATAAATTTGGTAACCCACATGATTAACAATAATCTAACTTATCCCTCTTGGTAGCCAATAAACCTAGTAACCCACATGATTACTAATAAGTTAACTAACTTCTTCCGATAGTTAATAAATCTAGTGATCCACACAATTACCAAAAAGCTAACTAACTTCATCTGACAACCAATAAATCCATTTAAAATCTTAAAATAATCTTGTTTCTAAAAAATCTTATAGTTGCAAAAAGTATGTGAACTACATTAATCACAATCAACACAAAAAAAGAATAAAATTATAAATATTCAAGTGAGGTGATGAGGCATCCACCTATCACTCGCAATGCTCTAACTCCTCCTAGTTACGATCGCATGCCCACATTCTCTCTTGATTCAATAAAGTTTCATAATCTCATTCATAAATCAATGCTCCTAACCATAAGGCACATAAATCTTTAATTCAATTTAAAATATTTAATTTAATTCCATACTTCCTATTTAATTACTTATTTAGAATAACAATGTCCTTACATCTCCCTTGGTTTTAATTTTCATTAAATGATCAAAATCATCACACTCAAATACATAAATTCAAATCCATTTTTATTACAATTACAATTATTAATCCTACACAATTTCACAAGATTCAAACACATTACTGCAGTCTTAGTTCTTTTTTTTTTCTTTTATGGCTGGCCATATACCTAAGAGATTCACCATGATTTTCACTTCATTTTAATAAAATTTATTCCTTTCTCTCATCATTTCTTCATCATTTATAACAATTATTAACTAATGTTAAGTCTCTTTAATTGCACATAAGAACCCAAATCCTTAAAACTTAACAAATCTATCAAAACTAAATCAAACTTTGTAATAAACTAGTTAAGAACATTTGACATATCATACCTAGTAAGAATTTGATCTTTTATGCTCACCAAACAAAGTTCTTCTTTTCTTTTCTATTTTTCATCCCCTCCTTTCTTTCTTCTCCTCTCCCTCACTTGATTTATTTATTTTTCTAAAAACTCAAGATTTCTTCTTAATTTTATGATTTTTTCTAAGTTTTTCCCTTCAAATCTCATGCTTTTTTCTCTAGACACTTCTCAATTCTTCTCCTTTTTTTTTTATAAAATGGTCGGCCAAGGCCACATATACATGCAATAAATTTATTAATTTCATTTATGTCCTTTCTCATAGACCTTTTGACTTCCTGAGTAAATTTTCTCCTGATTTCGACATGTATTTATACCAAATCTAACCCGGGCACATTTGAATTTCCTTAAATTATATGCCATGATGTTTTCTTTCCTTGTTTCCTTTTTCATCTAGTTTTTATTTGTTTTATAGTCTTTTTTATTTTTTAGTTATTTTCCAATTGTATTTTTTTAAAATCCATGTATAACCTTTTTACCTCCAATTTTCAAGTCTAATATCATTCATGTAGTGTACATATTTACTTTACTTATTTCATATATTGTTTTTTTACCAACATTATGGATTTTTATTCAAAGTTTACAGTTCGTCTCTATTCCAATTTAATGGGTAATCTTATTATAAGGTCTTCTCATACTTCATTTGCTATAAAATGTTAATCCTGAGTAGAACAACATGTCAGAAGGTCCCATTTAAAATGTCAACCCAATCTTATGATCAAATTAGCAGTTAAGCCCTATGTTTTAAAACTGGTCCATACAAGGTTTTTGTCAAAAATCCAAAATTTCTTGTTCCTTTCATCCATAATTTCTATCCATCATCTCACGAAATTCCAAGGGTCATTTCCTTATTCGACGTATATTTCTCTTACTTTTCGTTTATTTTTTTCGCAACAATGTCATTAATCCTCATTTTACATAATATCTAAGCTCGTCTTTAATATAGATTTTATATGGGGTTTACGCAATAACCTAATATCAAACAATAAGATTGCAAAAAAAATATCAAAGAAAAAAACTCATGTCAACCCGAGTTAACTTGACTAACTCACAACGTGCGATATAAGATAAGATAAGAAATGTTTTTTAAAAAAGGACATTGAAAAAATAATGAAGTTAGACGAATAAAAAAATAAAAGCTGGAAAAAACCCAAGTCAACTTAACTAACCCGCACTCAAGAAATCTCAACAAAAAAAGCAAAAAAATCACAAAGCTCAAGGGCCAATAATTTAATGTCAGATAATTAAAGTAAAAAAAATCCTAAGAATACAAAAATTCAAGTTAGCCCAAGTTAACTTAATTAACCTGCTACCTGAGATATGAGATTGACTTAACTCTATAAAAAAAAAAAAAGCAAAACAAATCCTGAAGCTCAAGGCTAACAACCCAATATCAAATTGTGAAAAAAGAACCTAAAAATACCAAACTTAAAACGAGCTAATAGTCAAAACTAATGATTTGGATCATGAGATCGGTATTACCTCGTAAAAGGTAAACATGAAAAAATAACAAAGCAAATTTCTCAATCATAAAACAAAAACAAGTGGCAATCAAAACAATAAGGACCAAATATGGTATGAACACTAAATAAAATGAAATAATTAAGGACCAAATTCAAAAAACAAAATAGATAAAAAAAATGGCAGTAAAAAGAATAAAGATAAAATTTGGATACAAAATTTCAATGAAATGAAATATAGAGGGGAAAATTAAAAAAAATAAGAAAAGGGGATAAAAAACAACAATAAAAAAAAAAAACAAGAACCAAATAAGATACAAAAATTAAATGAAATAAAACACTTAGGGATGAAATTGCAAAACAAAAACTTCAAAAAGCATTAAAATCAACATTGATAACATTTAAATTATTGAGAGCCAAAATTGAAATAAATACAAAATTGAGGACACAATTGAATCTAGAATGGCAACGCGAATCCCAAGGTAACAAAAAGAGAGAGTGGGGGGGAAGTTCACCACCGTCTAATCATTATGTATATCAACACACACGTTGTCTCACCAACTTCCCGTCACTAAATGTTATGGGTGACATAATAGTTGGTTGTTTTTAGACATCGAATGTCGTTGCATGGGCTGCTCAAAAGGCTTGGATAACATCCACATGCTTACACATGAAAAACATGCCAACGTTTTTAAAATAATATTAATGTTTGTCAAGTTACCAAATTGTTCATAACTGAAACTGAAAATAACAAAAAGAACCGTGCAGAAAAAGATGAAAATGCCTTTAAAATAACAACCGTGGTTTTTAAATTTAAAGGGTAATTCACCATTTTACTATTTTTTTTTTAAAAAGACAACAAAGCCTATACGCAAAAGCTTAATATTGTTTTTCTTTTAAAGGTGATTAAATCATTTTATTGTTTTGAAAAAAATAAAAATGCCAAAAAAACCCTCTCAACCAACCTTTTTTTTCTTTTTAATGGCAATTAAGTCTTTTTATTGATCTAAAAAGGAAAAAGATTGATTTACCTTCATTTAATTTGTTAATGCCAATTGAATGCTATGAAATAACTATTTTACTTTTCAATTTGCACTTCTTTGGTTGTCATTATGGAGGACAAAAACATGAAGTAATAAACAGTACAATGTGTCTACCTCTATGATGAATCATTAAGGCACCATTGATTTTTTTTACAATCTATATTTGTTGTAAGTACCTTTTTATTTAAACTAATATAAAATACATGCCTTTTAGAAAATATATAAACACGTCTCTATTATACTAATTGTTTATTAATTATTTATTATAAAAAAAAAACAAATCATCATCCATGCATATTACTACAGCAAAACAAAATGTTATCTCTGCATAATTAGAAAAAAAAAGATGGATCAAAAACCAAGAAATGAAATAAAATATTAACAACATACCTTATGAGGAACATAAATATCTCAATGAGGATTAATAGCATGCATATAAAGAGATGATATTGTGATATCACTAGTTTTTTAGAGGAAAAAAATAGACATGTAAGAGAGGCTGAATAAAAATATGGTTTGTGTTGACATATGAGTGCTTTTGAAATATTGTTTTTAACATTAATTTTAAATAAAAACTGTTGTAACAAATAAGAAAGTTTCCCTTTAATTTATTCTTGCACTTTTTTTTTAAATAAATTTAAATCTATATATAATTCAAATCAACACTTTCCAAAAGAGTTTCAAATACAAAGAGTTTATTCAATCCATTAATTAAATTCACACAATTCCAAACATGCTGGTAGGTTTGGTCTACAAAAAAAACTACACTTACTTAAATGCTTTTAACATCAATAAACTTTTATTTAAATCATAACAATCTAAATAGATCATGAATTGCATTTGTTTAGCTATTCAAAAGAATAGAAAAGAATATACAATGTGCATTGAAAGCCCATTTATTTTTGCGTTTCAAAAACATTTTTGAAAAAATTTGAATTTTTTTTCTTTGCTTCAAATTATTTTTTTAGTGTTTTTAGATCATTTTGATGTAAAAAATAATTTTTTTTAAAAAAATAAAAATAAAAATATTATTTAGATATATTTTCAAGAGAAAAACACTTTGAAAAATAATTGTTACCGTAATATCAAACAAACTATAAGTCACACGTCATCATTTTTTTATGATTGTAATATTAATTATTAACAGTACTCTAAAACATGCGGGTAAATACTGTAGCAATGAAGAGTACTTTCCCTATATATTTTAGTGTGACTTTAAAACAATGTTTTTTTTTAATCAATGTTTTTTTTTTACTTTCATTCTTTAATATTAGATGTATTTTTTATTAGCTTATCCTACTTTCATGACACATATAGTAGGTTTGACAAGTTAACCCGGTTGACTAATTTTTTTTATTTGATTTTTTTTTAATTTCATCTTTTAATATTATGCTAATTGAGAATTAGGCTTCATGATTTGTGTTATTTGTTTTCTATTTGGTTATTTCGGTCTCGTGACTAGGAAAAAGTGTTTAACGGGTTAACTTAAGTTGACTTGAGTTGTTTTTTTAATTTTATTTAATCGATTTTTTTCAATTTTATCATTCAATATTGTGTCGATTGGGAATTGAGATTCATAATCTGTTTTGAATTATTTTCTATAGGAATAGCTTGGTCTTATAATTACGGTCATGGAATTTGGTATTTAACCCTAGTTAAGAGTGTGTTTGGTATTGTGGTAGCTGTTGTGGTTGTGGTTTTAAAAAAGTTGTGTTTATAAAAAGTGCTTTTAGTTGAGGTTAGTTTGGAAAAATATATGTTTGGTTAAAACTGTGGTTGAACAAAAAATAGTTTAATGTGTTTGGTTAAAAAATGCTTTTCAAACTGAGATTATAAAATAATTAAAAAAAACATATATTAATATTGATAGTTTTTTATTGAAATATTATCAATTTAACTACTGCTATTACATCATGAAATAAATAATACTTTATATAAAATATTTTTTATTGTTTCATTAAACTATCTATAATTTTATCGTATACAAAATTCATCCGACAAGAACTATATTTTTTATTATTTTATAAGCATGAAATTTAATAAATATTATTATTATTAAAAAACATTATATATTTAAACATCAAGCTTTTAAAATACAACAATTTTAAATATTATATTTTAAAAACATTTTTTAAAACATAATTACTTAAAATATCTGTTTTGAAAGTGCGAAATCAATTATAATGGAAGATATTTTTTTATCCCATCAATGAGAGCTAGTCGAAACCTAAAAAAAAAACTCAGCATAAAGATTTGATATTATTTTTCTTCCCTGCCTCTATTATTTTTAGATGGGTTCTATCAATAGCTTAGAGGGTTGTGACCAAGAGGAGCAACTAGGGAAAAGGAGGAGGTCGGCGTGCAGGAGCTGCTGAAGGAGATTTTGTCACGGCTTGGACAGATCGGGTTTGGTTGAAGGTGGAGTTGGTTCTGCTATTACATACATAGTGGCTGTTGTTACTGACCACGGTGAAGAGGGGAGGAGTTGTTGGCTGTCGGCCGAAGGATGGGAGCTTTTTGTGTTGTTGGTGGTGAGGAGTTGCTTGCTATGAGTTGAAGGGAAGGGCTTGGTGTTGACATTGGAGAGTGAAACGTAAAAATACAGAACGCTAGATGAGAAGCATGAAAAAATTGCTTCGCCAAAACTTGATGTTTAACCTCATTTTTAGTGGGTCCCATGAACCAAGTCGCAGCTTCATTTTTTAATCAAACACCATATTATCTGCGTTTGAACAAAAACGCAGCAGCTACCGCAAAGACAAATGGCCTCTAAATCAAGCTATTTTTTTTCCTAAAATGTTATCTCGGTCTCATGTCTTTTAACATTGAATTTGTTTTTTATTAGGTTGTCTATGTCTCATGACCCAGGTTATAGGTTTGACAGATTAATCAAGTTGATTCAGTTTTTTTTTAATTGATTTTTTTCTTAAATTTCATCATTTAAAATCGTGTTTGATTGAGAATTATGCTTCATGATTTACTTTGGTTTGATTTTTATGAGGTTATCTCGCCCTCATGACCCATGAATAATGCTTAACGGGTTAACCCATATTGACTCGGGTCATTTTCTATGTTATTTTTTTAATTAATTTTTTTCTATAAATTTCATTGTTCAACATCGGACAAGATTAGTTGAGAATTGAGTTTCATGATTTATTTTTTATTTCTTTTTATAAGGTTATCTTAGTTTCATAACTAAAGTCATAGATTTAACATGTTAATATGGGTTAAACCAGATCATTTTTTTATTTTCTTTCTATGAGGTTATCTTTGTCTCGTGACCCGAGTCAAGAGTCTGGTGGATTGACTTTGATCGTTTTTTAAGTTTTTTTTAGTCACATCTTTCAATAGTGGACTAAGTTAGAATTGAACTTCGTGATTTGTTTTAATTTTCTTTCCACGAGGTTATCTCGGTCTTATGATTTGAGTCTCAAGTTTTACAGGTTAAACTAAAACATGTGGGGAAACCCAGTTGACTAGGTTTTTTTTTCTGATTTATTTTTTTTTCAATTTTATCCTTTAATATTGAGAATTAAACTTCATGATTTGTTTTATTTGCTTTCTATTAGGTTATTCTAATTTCATGACCCGAGAATAATGTTTAACTGGTTAACTCAAGTTAACCCGAGTTATTTTTTTAATTAATTGTTTTTTAATTTTATCATTCAATATTGGGTTGGTGGGGAATTGAGTTTCATAATTTGTTTTGATTTGTTTTATATGAGGATACATTGCTTTTGTGATCAGGATTGCGAGTTTTGGTATTTTAACCTTGGTTAAATTAACTTGTTTTTTTTCTTTTATTTCTAAGAGGTTATCTTGATTTTATATCCTTCAATATTGAATTTTCTTTTTATTAGGTTGTCTTCATCTTATAACTCAGGTTGTAAGTTTGATAGGTTATTCTAGTTGACTAATTTTTTTTCTTAATTGACTTATTCTTTGCCAATTTCATCGTTTAATATTGTGTTTTATTGAGAATTAGGTTTCATAATTTATTTTTATGAGGTTATCTCAGTCTCCTGACCAGTGAATAATGCTTAATAGTTTAACCCAATTAATTTGACTTATTTTTTGTGTTATTTTTTTAATTATTATTTTATACAAATTTCATCGTTTAACACAACATCTGATAGGATCAATTGAAAATTGAGCTTTATAATTTGTTTTTATTTGTTATTTATGAGGTTATTTTAGTCTCATGATTAGAGTTATGAATTTGACAAGTTAATTCGAGTTAAATCATATTATTTTTTTAATTTTCTTTTTATGATGTCATCTCGGTTTCATGACCCGGGTCATGAGTGCGGTAAATTGACTTCAATTGTTTTTTATTTTTTTAATTGATTTTTTATAATTTTGTTCTTCATTAATTTTTTTTTTTAATACAAGGTGTACTGAGCTACACGTGATAATTTTTTTATGATTGCAGTAATTATTTTCTAAATGATACAAGATTAACGCCGTCTTAATCTTAATATATTTTTTAAGAGAAGCTAAATGCTAAAATATTTTAATTAACCGGAATAATGGAAGGTGTTAAGCTTCAATAGACGAACCTTTTGTAACGAATAAGACAAGAGAGATGCGGTGGCAAAAGTCGTAAATGCATAAACGTTCTAGTCTTGTTTTATGCATCTGTTCGTGTCCAATTCGTCGGTCACAAAAATCTAAAATCGCGCGCATCGTCGTTTCATCACCTTAAATTAAACCCCGATAGCTAGCACTACAAAAACCCTAAACCCTAAGTTCCACAGGCCCTAAAAAATAACTCAACAATGGTTGATTCTTCTGATTTATCAGCAAAAAAGGTTAAGAAGAAGAGAACGCTTAGTAGCCATGAAGAGAAACGACAAAAACCTTCCAAAATAAACCGGATTGATCATGATTCAGCGAAAGAGAAGGACTCGAAGCAAGAAACTGAAGAAGTTGCGAGTCCATGGAGGAATTTGCAGCTGATTTTATCGATTCAAAACAGAGAAATTCATCTTCAAAAGTTAGACCCTTTCTCTCTCTCTCTCTCTCTGTAATTGTTCTTTCGCTGTTAAATTTTAGACTTTCAAGGAATTATTTAGGGTTTTGTCTTGACTGTTGAGAGAATTGTAATGCAGGAAGGTTGAACTAGCTTATGATTTTGTGAACTCGAGAGAGAAAGGAGGAGGAAAAGACGCCGATGTAGATCGTGAAACGGTGAAAGTATCACGAGTTGTAGCTTTTCTTAATGATTGGGTACAGTCACTTTTGATTTCTACAGATAAGAAAATCGAAGTTGATGGAGAGGGAGTTATTGAGGCGTGTTTGGATTATAGGTGCTGGGTGATTTTCAAGTTTTGCTTGGAGGAGTCTTTGAGATTGCAGGTTTCTTTGAGCTTTTCAAGGAACCTTTTGAGGGCTATAGGGTGTGTTGCGAGAAATGTGCTTTCTGTACTGACAGTCCCATCAGCTCGTTTGAAAGAATCATTTTTTACTGGTTCCGGGTTTGAATTGTACAGTGTTGTGCTTGATTGTGTTTCTCTGGTGTTCTTATCTCATGGTGGCTTGTCGAACGAGAATTTGGACTTGTGGATTTTGTCTATTCTTCCGGTTCTTGAATTTGTTCGCAAAGTGTATGGTGAGAAGCTCGAGGGTGGCAATGTGGGTGTTTTTGCTTTGCGGTTCTCTTGCTTGGTGCTTGAGCCATTTGCCAAGTTCTTGAGGGTTCATCCAACAAGGAAAAATGGATTTCGTGATTTTGTGGATAAACTCCTTGAGCCATTGTTGCATTTGTTGGGTGTCTTGCATCTTCAGAGTGATGAAAGCAATCCTGGCTGGACAAGAAACTTGCTAGTTGCTGTTGAAGAGGTTTTATCACAAGGGTTATTTCATCCAACCCACATTGATGGATTTCTGAGCCTACGTGTTGCAGAGAAGTATTCTGCATCCAATGATGGAGAAACGAAGGAGTCAAAAACTGTCATTCAAAGTTACCACAGACATTTCTTTGATAAACTTGAAAGAATTATTCTTGCAAAGAAGGAATCTGCTATGAGTGGCTTAGGAGAACTGTTCTATTTGCTTGTTGATCGTGTGAAAAAGCAAAAAGAAACTTTAGTTCTGTCCGATGGTATGAAGATAGTGGAGAGAACTGAAGGTTCAAGGCACTTGTCTGGTCAACTATCTAAAACGTTATATGGTAGCAGTACTCCTCTAGACACCAGTTATGGACCCAGTATTTTGAGTGCAGAAAAAAGAAAATCACTTTTCAATTTCTTTGTACAGATTACAGACCCTCTTTTGCTTGAGATAAATGGCTACCTTCAATCTAAATTGGAAGTACGGCCTCTATTATTGGATGTTCACTGCACAATCAAATCTATTAATAATTTACTAGCCTGCTTTTTGCGTGAAAAACTGTATATAAAAACAGAGGATATATCTGAAGGGGCTTGCCTTAATTTCTTGAAGAAGGTTTACAATGCTATATTGCCATTCATGGCCAATTTACTTTGTTTGCCAACATATAATGTAGATTCACGAACACAAGAGACCTTTACTTTATTAGCAAGGGAGCTACTTGCTGCTGTTGGGCACCTATTGGATATCGAGTATGAAGTTATCGAGAATGATTTAACCAGGTTATGGTTTATCATGCTTTCCTGCTTGGCCTTTGGCTATTCATTTAAGGATGCACCAAATGAATGCTCGATGACATCTCAGATACTAGGACTTGGATGTCAGCTGGTCAAGCTTTACAGTGAACTTCGACAGGTTAGTCGAATCATTCCTTATCTAATAGCACATGCTTGCGCTAAATCTGCCAAATAAGTTTGGCATCACGTTGAGTTTTTGAAATTTTATCTGTCTTGTTTCATGTCAGATGGTTTTCATGTCCTGATGTTTTTTCTTTTAATTGCTGCAGGTGAAAAGTACTATCTTTGCAATCTGCAAAGCGACAAGGCTTATAATAGTATATGACAAAAGTGGTGATGCTGGGCTGAATTATGATAGTTTGGGATTCTGCAAAATTTCTTTACCACATGCATCATATGCAAAAGCAGTGGAAATGTTGTTTTGCTCGCATGAATTTAAACTAGCCATTCGTAATGATATATACTCCATACCAGAAGGTCAGGCAAGTGAGTGCATTCAGCACTTAACTGCAGATCTATCAGAATCCATGGAATGGATGAAGACTACTTGCTCATTGGCAGACGAGGAGGTGTTTGGTGAATCAAATGCAAATTCCAGCATGCATGGTTTTGATCTGCAAGTGGAACTTTTCGGAAGAGGATTGTCTGAAGTATATGCTCTGGTGCTAGATTCATTGAATGTCACATCTGGGAACAGCAGCATTGTTGGACGAACTATGAAGGACTTGATGGCTGTAATTCGTCCATACATGAGTAATCTGGTAGGACCGGAGTCAGAAAGTGTCAATGAGTTCATCTCTTCCGTGAAAGGAAGAACTTCTGATGTCAGGCTTGCTGGAAACACGCATGATATGCTGAAATTTGGAGTGTCCACCCATTGGGTCCTTGTGTTCTTTTCTCGCATGTACATGTCATGCCGAAGTTTATACAGGCAAGCAGTCAGCCTTATGCCTCCAGATGTATCAAGAAAGATGTCAGCAGTAATGGGGGATCCATTTACAGCATATTCTGCAAGGGATTGGATGAATAAAACTGACTGGACAGATGGGGGTTATTTTTCTTGGATTCTCCAACCATCAGCCTCTCTGCCTGTCATTATACAATCTGTTTCTGACATTTATCTTCAGGGATATGTTGCAGATTGCTGTCCTCTGATTTACGTATTGCTTACTATGGCTCTTCAGAGGCTTGTTGATTTGAACAGGCAGATAAAATCTTTTGAGTATCTGCAGCAAAGCAATGATAATATCATTCAATTTAAGCTGCTTGATGATGCTGGCTCATCACTGTACTCCAAAAGGAGCAGAAAGTGTGGCAAACGCATTGCTGTTTTTAAGCAGGAGGCAACTGATCTTACTGAGTTCCTGATGAGTTACCTCTCCTTTTTGGATAATGAAAGACTTCCAGTCAACTCTTCTAATGCTGCAACTTTTGTAGATACCTGCAACCAAGCTCTACATGGAAGTGATAAATGGGTTTTTGGTGTCAGTTCTGTGAATGAGAAGTCATTGCCTGCTGCAATTTGGTGGATTATTTGCCAAAATATCGATATATGGTCCCCTCATGCTAGTAAGAAGAAGTTGAAGATGTTCATCAAGCATGTGATCCTTACTTCTCTTCCATATATAACAAAAGGCTGTACACAGGTGGAAAGGCATCACACAAATGAAGCCCATTTGCTTGATAAAATTTCTGTGCATCAAATCTCAGCAAAACTTCTGGCTGATTCTGTTCTGTATGAACATAAAGTAAGATGCAATTTACATGCAATCCCCCACCCCCATCCCTTGCTTGCATGCACACATCATAATTCAAATATTCAGTTCTGAAGCGAACTGTCGTATTGCATAATGTTGATACTGCCTCTTTTCCTAGTTTGTTCGCAGGCATTTGGCATCCAGGTTTTGCAATTTATTGGAGAAGTCAATCCTACCACTATTTGGAGACGTCAAACTGAACATGTCACCTAAATGGAAAGAGGGTTTAAGTGCACTTGAGAACTCATATGTTGTTTTAGGCAGAAAATCCTCTACATGTGATGAGTTGACAGGGGGTAAATCAGCCTCCCATTTATTGTCTGAGATGGCTGCAGATATTTCCAGAGAATCAACTGCTGTGAAATTTACAGCTTGTCAAAGTTTGCTTAGGCTTTTGTGCTGGATGCCAAAAGGATATATCAATTCAAAATCATTCTCACTTTATGTTACTAGCACACTCAACCTTGAAAGGTAAATTTGTATTTCTCATCATTTCAAATCCATTATGCTTCAACATGTCTTCATTTTATGTTTACTTTTAAGCAAGCAAATGCAGATTGCTTATGTAGGTTCTGCACAATAGATGAATAAAAAGGTTCCCAGTTAAAGTCTTGCCACATGGTACATGTAAAAATTGTGACGTCCACTAGTTTTCTGTATCCTTGGAAGTATATGAAATTATATGTGCTTGGCCACTTGCAGTAATTTGTCCTTCACTTGAAGTTTCTGTTGATACATATCCCTAGTGTGATATAATGTATGCTTAAGTTTCATCTAAGCATGGTGTCTACATGTATGCAAAATAACCCCCCCCCACCCCACAATTACCCTCTCTGTGTCCTCGATTACATAACGATACGTGCTTGCTGTTATTAGTCTTGCTTTCACTTGATGTTCTTGTGATACATATACCTAGGATGATGTAACATCTGCTTAAGTTTCACCCGCACTATCTTTATTTCAGGCTTGTGATTGGCCACCTGTTAGAATGTGGGGACTCATTCTTCTCACATAAGCAGTATGAGCTTTTAAGGTTGCTGGTGGCCTGCCGGAGGGCTCTGAAATGTCTAATTATGGCATATTGTGAGGAGAAAGTTAGAACTACTCATTCTGCACTCATTCCTGTTCTGTTTGAGGATGTACATTCTGTATTATGGCTTTCCAGATCAGTGTCTATGGTGTTGAGGCTTCAAGAGACATTGTCAGAAGATAAAGCTTGTGAAGTTGCAGATATGATCTGTTCATTGATGGATCACACATCATATGTGTTCCTGACACTAAGCAAATATCAATGTCCTTCTGCTGTCTCCATAATTGCTGAAAAACCTTATACAGAGCAACTCAATTCTGATGTTACCCAGGAACAGAGCAGTGTAAACGAGTCTCTGCCATGTTTGGATACCTCAAACGACGTTGAAAGCTGTAAAAATGTTATCCTCATTGCTGAAAGTTTGAAGGAACAGGCACAGGACTTAATTATTTCTTTGAAAGATGCTCATTGCAATGAGAAATCAAGTGATGAAATCGATGTTGACTGGAACAAATTATCTTCAATGGTCTCTTGCTTCAGTGGGTTCATGTGGGGCCTAGCATCTGCATTGGACCACTCCAATGCAACAGATAGTGATTATAAGGCGAAGCTGTTGAGATGGAAATGTGAAGTCATCTCAAAAATTAGTCATTGTATAAATGCATTTGCTGATTTTATTTGTTTTTCTTTCCACATGCTGTTTGTCAAGGATGATCTCCAACCTAATCATTTATCTGCTACTGGAAATTTTGTAAAGTCTGATGATAGAGACAGTTCACTGGTTTCAGGTGACTCTTGGAAAGTCACCGTGAATAAACATGGTTCACAGTCAGAAAACGTTACCTCTATTGCTGGTATTCTAAGTAAGCTTGACTCATATGAATGCCTACCATTAAATA